>NC_029791.2:90932192-90994981 GCF_000816755.2 Arachis ipaensis
TGAATGAATGCTTGAACAGTGCATATGTCTTTTGAAGTTGTTGTTTAAGAATGTTAAATATGTTGGCCCTTGAAAGAATGATGATAAGGAGAAATATTATTTGATAATTTAAAAAATCATAAAAATGATTCTTGAAGCAAGAAAAAGCAGTGAATACAAAAAGCTTGCAGAAAAAAAAAGAAAAAAATGCGAAAAAGAAAAAAAGAAAAAGAAAAAGAAAAAACAAGCAGAAAAAGCCAAAAGCTCTTTAAACCAAAAGGCAAGAGCAAAAAGCCAATAACCCTTAAAACCAAAAGGCAAGGGTAAAAAGGATCCAAGGCTTTGAGCATTAATGGATAGGAGGGCCTAAAGGAATAAAATCCTGGCCTAAGCGGCTAAACCAAGCTATCCCTAACCATGTGCTTGTGGCGTGAAAGTGTCAAGTGAAAACTTGAGACTAAGCGGTTAAAGTCGAGGTCCAAAGCAAAAAGAAAAGTGTGCTTAAGAAACCTGGATACCTCTAATTGGGGACTCTAGCAAAGCTGAGTCACAATCTGAAAAGGTTCACCCAGTTATATGTCTGTGGCATTTATGTATCCGGTGGTAATACTGGAAAACAAAGTGCTTAGGGCCACGGCTAAGACTCATAAAGTAGCTGTATTCAAGAATCAACATACTGAACTAAGAGAATCAATAACACTATATGAATTCTGAGTTCCTATAGATGCCAATCATTCTGAACTTCAAGGGATAAATTGAGATGCCAAAACTATTCAAGAGGCAAAAAGCTACTAGTCCCGCTCATCTTATTGGAGCTAAGTTTCATTGATATTTTGGAATTTATAGTATTTTCTCTTCTTTTTATCCTATTTTATTTTCAGTTACTTGGGGACAAGCAATAATTTAAGTTTGGTGTTGTGATGAGCGGATAATTTATACGCTTTTTGGCACTATTTTTACATAGTTTTCAGTATGATTTAGTTAGTTTTTAGTATATTTTTATTAGTTTTTAAATAAAATTCATATTTCTGGACTTTACTATGAGTTTGTGTGTTTTTCTATGATTTTAGGTAATTTCTGGCTGAAATTGAGGGACTTGAGCAAAAATCAGATTCAGAGGTTGAAGAAGGACTGCAGATGCTGTTGAATTCTGACCTCCCTGCACTCAAAGTGGGTTTTCTAGAGCTACAGAAGTCCTAATGGCGCGCTCTAAATTGCGTTGGAAAATAGACATCCAGGGCTTTTCAGCAATATATAATAGTTTATACTTTTTTCGAGTTTAGATGACGTAAACTGGCGTTCAATGCCAGCTCCCTGCCCTATTCTGGAGTTAAACGCCAGAAACAGGTTGCATAGCAGAGTTAAACGCCAGAAACAGGTTACAAACTGGCGTTCAACTCCAAGGAAGACCTCTACACGTTAAAGCTTTAATGCTCAGCCCAAGCACACACCAAGTGGGCCCCAGAAGTGGATTTCTGCATCATTTACTTATTTCTGTAACCTTAGTAACTAGTTTAGTATAAATAGGACTTTTTACTATTGGGTTAGACATCTTTGGACATCTTTTGATCATCTTTTGGATTATATTTTGATCCTTTGATCATGTTTTGGAGGCTGGCCATTCGGCCATGCCTGGACCTTGTTCTTAGTATTTTCAACGGTAGAGTTTCTACACACCATAGATTAAGATGTGGAGCTCTGCTGTTCCTCATGAATCAATGCAAAGTACTATTGTTTTTCCATTCATGTCAAGCCTATTTCTTCTCTAAGATATTCATTCACACACAAGAACATGATGAATGTGATGATTATGTGACGCTCATCATCATTCTCACTTATAAACGCGTGCCTGACAAACACTTCCGTTCTACATGCAAACAAGCTTGAATGCCTATCTTTTAGCCTCCTAATCTACGATCAGAGTCTTCGTGGTATAAGCTAGAATTATTGGTGGCCATTCTTGAGATCCAGAAAGTCTAAACCTTGTATGTGGTGTTCCGAGTAGGATCTGGGAAGGGATGGCTGTGACGAGAATCCTATTCTAGCATGATCGAGAACCGATAGATGATTAGCCGTGCGGTGATAGCGCATTTTGGACTATTTTCACTGAGAGAACGGGATGTAGCCATTGAATCTGCCTGACTGAGATTTACAAGGTGACCATAGCTTGCTTCAAGCTGACAATCTCCGTGGGATCGACCTTTACTCACGTAAGGTTTATTACTTGGACGACCCAGTGCACTTGCTGGTTAGTTGTGCGAAGTTGTGATAAAGGACTAAAATTATGAACGTGCGTATTAAGTTTTTGACGCCGTTACCAAGGAATGAACGATCACGATTTTCCACACTAGCATCCTCAAGAAAAGCCTTCGTTGCATGAATTGGGGAACCCTGAATAGTACGGAATAGAGCTGCTCCCATATGGGCCATCCGAATACTGTTACTAGTGATGAAATTCAAATGGTGAAGGATGGACACATCATCCATCAGAAGTCGACCATAAGGAGCAATTTGATTATCAACAAACCCCACAGCATCAAAATCAGGGGCATCCAAGTCATAAGGCTCAACAGTTTTTTTGTTTTTTAGGAGGAGGACCAACAATAGGAGAAGAGCCAGTATCAGTAGAGGTTTGAGCTGGGTCAGACGGGACAATCCGGACTTGAGGGGTCAGAATAATCTTCCTCGGCCCGGACGCACCCAGTTCTGGTTTCTTTGGAGGAACCTGAGAAGATTCTCCCTCCGCAGTCTTGGCCAATATGTTTTGAGCAGTAGTCGCTTTCTTTTCCCTACGAAAATGATTCATAGAATCTGAGGACTTCACCATTTCTGAAAAAGGAGAAAAAACAAAATCCAGTTACAAATAAAAAAGGGACAGATCGACAACCACAAAGTCAAACTATTAAAAGAAAGTCGATCACTACCTAGTTCAGCATGAAGAAAGGAAGGATATCCTAAAAACTTCTTTGTGTCAAGATGAGGAGGCTCTCCCCAATTTTCCTCTAACACATTTACAAAGGCATGCTCAACCTCGTCCAGAATTTCCTAGGAATACCTAGCTACTACTACATTCTTCTACCAGAACAAAGGGAAGGTAGGCTCACCATTTTCATCCAAAATGAAGGGTCGAGCTCCGTCAACAGCTCGGATCTTGAAATAGTAGTTTTTAAAGTCCCTAAAGGACTCGTCATACATAGAAAAAACTTTTTTTCCATGAGTAGCTTGGAAAGAAACCCAGGAGGCTTTCTTCTTCACTAACCCAGGTTTTGTCAACACAAAAAGATAAAGGAAAAGAGTTTGGGTAGGTCGGATATCCAGTTCCTGACACAACAATTGGAATATTTTTATGAAGCCCCAACAGTTCGGGTGGAGTTGAGATGGAGCTACATTGCAGGACCACAATAACTCGGTCTTAAAAGGGGTAAAAGGAATGGTAATATTCAAATGACTAAAGAAATAGTCATAAGCATAGAAAAAGAGACGTTCCCCTTGAGTCAAAGAGGGAAAACTAACCCTCTCCTCAGGGTCAGGTAACACTAACTCATAGTTCTTCTCTTCATCCCTATCACTACAAATTCTATGGTGCCTCCTAAGTCGCACACAATACTCAGAGTCAGCAACTGTAACACACATCAACACAATAGAATCCAGCCAGTCAGACATGCCATCCGGGATCTTAGTAGACATCTCTACAATGTTTTTGCGAGAAGACATAAGTCAACTATTCCTACAGGAAGTAAAAGAAAAATGGGTTACTACCAAACAACTCGGACAAATATGAAAACAATTCGGATAATAAATGTCAAGAGTCAGACACGGCAGTAAAAGGGAAACCCCAGGATTCATACTAAAATCCAGGGGCACCCTTTGGAGGCAATAACAAAGCAAGATCCAGGAAGGAAGGAAATCGACAGTCTATGCCCTAAACATCTCACAACAAGAAAACAACAATCCTTCCATGGCAACGACATTCCACACAAAACAATAAAGAACTCAACATTACCAACAAAAAACATTAAAGTTACAACTTTTCCTACTAACAGTTTATCATCAAAGTTTCTCAAAATTATAAACCTCTAATCTACCAACAAATCTGCAAAAGGCAAGACTTTGATCAAGGAGACGCAACCAAAATAGAACAAAACCCTAAAGAAGCAGAAACTACCAGGCACATGCATCACAAAGAGTGGAGAGATCACCACAAAGATGCAAGCTTGTTCAGAAAATCATAAAAATACAAATGACGAAAGGAAAGATACAATCTTTTCTCAAAGGGATCAAGACTCTCAGAAACAAAATCAGTAAAAATAACATGCAACAATGAAGACATATAAAAAGGCGACGAAAGCATAAAAGGGAAAGAATACCAACCTGAAGAAGAAGAAAACAACTACAAGGGGAGGATCAGGAAGAAACGGAAATGAACCCACACCAAACAACCATTTTCAAAGCGGGAAAGAGATTCGAAAACAGAGGGCGTAAAGGAGTGAAACGTTGTGCAAACAACGAGCAAAGAAGACGAAGAGGAGTTAGAGAAAGAAACTGTAAAGTGACACTTTGAAAATTTTCAAAAATGAGGTAATAAAGAGGGAAAAAGGAAATAGCGAGGGGATATTTATGAGCCTTTAAACCCTCACATGTTTCCAAGAAAAGAGCAACGCACGCTTCAATTAAAAAGGAAGAAAATGCTTCGCATTCAAAGGAGCCCAGCAGGAGTTATATAGAGATCGACAAAAAGGCAAAATGCTCGAGCTCGACCTCTCCAAAAAGAGTCGAAGTCTGAAGACACGACCCTAAAAAGTAAAGATCAAGCTCAAGCAGGGGCATTGATCATACCCTAGGTCGAGCTATCCGACCTGGGCTGATTGAAGACAAAGCGACCGACCTCTTCAGGTCAGAACACCCGACCTCTTCTTTAAAAGCGTTCGGCCAAATCGCCACGAGAAGCCCAAGAAGGCCCAAATAAAGGGACATAGCCCAATCTAAAAGTAGCTACAGCCTAGAAAGATAAAGGCGGTTCCCCTTAAAGATAAGACGACTTCACTCAAAGATAGGATAAGATAACTAACTTATCTTATCTAGAAAGGTCAGTCCACACTACTATAAATACATTGGAGCTCCCAGATATAACTCATACTCTGATTCTACTAAAAACCTTCTTAAAGCCCATGCTAACTTAACCATCGGAGTCTCTTGCAGGTACCACCACCCTCGGGTGACGAAGGATCAGTAGCACCACCAAGTCCAACAAGTCGGACACGACAGCTCCGGCCACCACAGCAAATCTCATCCGAGATCGACCTTCAGTTTCAGGTAACCCTCGGAACAGCTGGTATTTTTAATGATTATGAAGTTTGATGATGAATGTGAAATTTATTATTGTTGATAATGGTTTATTTACATGGTTGATGATTGATGATGGGTATTGATGTTTTTGGTAAATTGAAGGTGAGTGTTGAGATTGTTAATAAATGATGTGGATTATGATGAGTTAATGATTTTTGGAATATGTTGATGAATCACGATGTTGAAATTGGTAAGGGTGGTGTGAGAGATTGAAATTGAGATGACATGAGATTGATTTTGATGTTTAGTATTAATTGAGTTATGATGGATGAAAGTGTTAGTGGAGGATTGATTTTAATGTTATATAATGTATGTTTGAAGTTGAGAATAATGTAATGAGTAGAAATTTTGGTATGAATAGTGAAAAGTGACTAAAAGGGTGAGTTATGATGGAAATTGGAGTTTGGAACGGTTTGAATTGGTTTTGGATTGAGAGTTGGTTAAAAATTGAGGTTTTGATGTTTTTGGGTAAAAATGGATTTTTGGTGAACTTTGACAGGTCAAAACTTGAGCCTCAAAGCTTGAAATTGCATGAAATTTATTTTAAATTAAAGATGGATTTAAGAGCTTTAAATTGATATAAAGTTTGTAAAATTTAGATTTTTGTAGAGGAAGTTATGATCATTCAAAGTTTGGTGTCAAAATCTGAAATTCTGCAAAGTTACAGAATTTTGTGATTTCTGGTATGTGCGCACGCACACCCTTGCAAATTTTTAAACCTGTGCACGCGCACACGCAGGGGAAGGCTTCCTGTTTTGAACACTAGCACAGCTTGTGCGCGCACATACCCAATGAGTTTTTACAACCTGTGCGCACGCACAAGTTGGGAAAGTTAATACCTGTGTGTACGCATACATCTATGCGTACGCACACATCTTAAAAATCTTCTCGGCGTGCGCACGCACACCCCTATGCATACACACACATCCTATTTTATAACTTAAACTTTGTTTTCAACTATTTCACCTTCCCAACAAGCTTGTAAGCTTCTGTGACACCATTTTAAGACTCTTGGGCTTATTTTCGTATATCAGACATGGGAAAGGTCCTAGGAGGATTTTCTTTAGTAATTCCTTGAAAAGTTTACAATAGGTTTCTGGTGTATTGAGGATGAGTTTGGTTGAGAGAGAAGGAAGAGTAGTGAACTAGGTGATGGCCGACAATGAATTGAGAAACTGATGAACTGATGAGTTTGGAATGGAAAATTATGAATTGATGATGGATGTGAAGAGTTGAGGACTCAAAAAAGAATGAATGATCCTGATGAATGTTGAGAGTGTGCCAGGCACTATATCCTTGGAATGATAATTATTGAAAAAGAGTGTGCCAGGCACTATATCCTTGGAATGTTGAGAATTGATAAATGAAAGTGGATTTAGATGAGAATTGGGGAAGACTAGTGATGATGTGAGGTTAATGGACTTGTTACATGTGGAAAGTGTGATAGGCACTATATCCTTGGAATGATAGTGTGCCAAGCACTATATCCTAGGAATGATTTATGATGAAATAGATGTTGTTATTGTTTTCCTTCTCTGCCGCAAGAGTGTGCCAAGCACTATATCCTCGGAATGAGCATGCAAGTGTGCCAGGCACTATATCCTCGGAACGATAGAGTGCTAGGTACTATATCCTCGGAACGATAGTGTGCCAGGCACTATATCCTCTGAATAAAAGCGTGCCAGGCGCTATATCCTCGGACGTGGTAGAAAGGCGACATCCGAAAGGATGTGTCGGGTTGGCATTCAAAGACCGACAAGTGATATCACGAGCCAATAGGATAGACATTCATCATATGCATCTCTTATGTGCTTGATTGCTCTGATTACTTGAGTTTTCCTAATTGTTATAACATGCCTACTTGCTGCTTGAATTACTTGTATATATATGAATACTACCTGTGGTTTCCTTGCTTGCATTATCTGTCTTTGTCTGGTGGTGAGGAGGTTAGGTAGGCGGTGGCGATGGGATCGCACGGAGGGTAGGTTGGCGACGGCTGTGGGATACAGTGGTGTGATTAGTATTAGTTAGACTTCCCCTAAGTTTAGATAACCCGGTTTATAGTTTAAGTTCTTTATTTATTTATTTATGTTAAGTTTGAATATCGGTTTGGTGTGAAGATCTAGGATTGCCTTCAGCGTCCCGGGGCCTTACATCTTACATATTGGGCACTGTTACCATACTGAGAACCTCCGGTTCTCATTCCATACTTTGTTGTTGTTTTTCAGATGCAGGTCATAATTCACCTTGGTGAAATTACGGATATGGTGATAGAGCGGACTATGGTTTCTTCCTTATTTATTTCTGTTTTAATCTTGTTGTAGTACTGTCACATCTCTTTGTATATTTATCTTTATGGACTTAGAGGCTTATTTGAGAGAATAGTTGTATAAGCTGTTTTTAACTCCAAAACTCTGTATATCTCTATATAACTAGTCGGCTTAAACTCTACAAGCTGCAGCTAGTTCCCTATGATTATTATATTTTTATATCTGTATATGTTTTATACTTTTGCATCTGTACCTTGTATCTTATGCGTTAGCTTTGTGGGAACGTTTTGAACTTAATCTTTTATCAGGCTTCTAGAATATATTATTTCCTTCTATATATAAATATGTATAAGCCTTAGAACTGTCGTAACCCTTTATTAGCCTTTGCTTTACGGCTAAAGGTAAGGCTTAGGTTAATCGGGGTGTTACATCGCACAAAGTACCCTTCGAGGTCTCCTCCCTCCTTCAAGCCAGCCGCTCCTCCCAGCGCTCCTTTAAAGCCAAGCACTTCGAAAGGGAAGTGCCCTGCTGTAGAGGAACCTGCGTCTGAACCCACTAGACCTAAACCTGGGTCTACTCCTTCTCGTCCTCAAAGAGGTAAAACTCGAATCCTTCTCAAATCTGTTAAAGAGCCTTCCATAGACCTTTTTGCACACAAAGCTCACTTCATGACCTCCTACTCAAACTACAATCCTCACCGTTTTTGATCTGCCATGAATAATAATTTCTATGAGGGTGTCATTGCTCACCGTACCTTATGTCCCACCTTTTTGGTTGATTTACCAAATCTGAAAAAAAGGGGTTTAGAGTTTGTTGATAATCTTATATTTCTTGACTGAAACCATATTTTTAAAATAAAAAAACCAGTTTACCCAGTTTTAGTCAAGAAATTTTATGCAAACATGACTTACCATGAGGGGAGTATTCATTCCTATGTAAAAGGCCATGACATAATTCTAAATAATGAAACCATCAGTGATTCTCTGAAATACACTGATGTTGGTGCATGTGCCTATACATCGGGTAAGTGCGATGAAGGGGTAGGTATCTCTTTCAATGATGCTCTGGCCTATATACGTGAACATATTTCTTTGATTCATGGCATCACTCCAACTCACAAAGCCCTGGGTTACACTCGTGCTCAGTTGCACCGCATAGTGAACCATATCATCCTTCCTTAGAGTGCCTCATATCAAAAGGTGTCTTACACTGATACTCTAATTTTGTATTCCATTCTGACAAAAATAGAAATCTCTTTTGCATATTTAATGGTAAGATATATGTTTGAATGTGTTAGAAGTGAGAAGAAGGATAATGCTCTTCCTTATGGCATGTTCTTAACCTATATTTTTGAATATTTTGGTGTTGACTTGTCAAATGAGTCATATGAAAATAGACACTCTTATATAAAAGGAGCTGGTTCAGTGAAACAGCAAAAAAAATGACCCATTCATTCTGAAATGGTGGTTCTTGATGATGATGATGATGACTATGAACCAGAAGAATCCCTTCCTCCTTCCACCATGGGTACTTTAGCCTCCACTGGACATAAATCTGTCTTATATGGAGTGGATAAGGATGTGGTGCAAGAGTTTGTCTCCCAGTCAAACCATCTAATTGCTATGAGTAAAGAGCAAAGGAAGCTAGCTACCAAGCATGAAAACTTCCTCATAAAATCCAGAGATAGAGTGGCTGTATTCTTGAAATTCATTGACAATCTCCAAGAAGATGACAATGCTGCCACTGATCCTGAAGAAGAAGCTGGTTCTGAAGAGGATGGTTCGGATGTCTAAAATTGTCTCATGTTGAGAACTGTTGTTGTTTACTTTTGAACTATTCTATGTCTATTTCAGATGACTGTAATACTCTTAACAACTGTTGCACTTAATACTTACTTGTTTTGGACTTTGAACTAACATTTTGTTGCAGGTTTTTAGTTCATTTTTGCTCCATCCTTGATGACAAAAGGAGGAGTAGTAACATATGAAGCATATGAAGAATTTTGAAATTTTGTTGCAGGTTTTTTTGGCATGTGAATTTGAATTTGCTTTACATGATCTGTTGATGTTTTGCCATTGTTAGTCTTAATGCTCTGTTATGTTTAAGGTTGAGCAGTTTTGAATCGAATATTAGTTATTATTGCTGATATGATTTGTTCAGTTTTGGGATGCATTTTGGGTGTTTGCACACTCCCTTGATTCAACTTCATTATATGATAAACTGTTGGAAAACCTTTCTGATTGCTTCATCCATGGATAACATATTATATATAGTCCATTATTGTGTTTGCTATGAGAATATGCAAACAGGAAAGAAGAGAAGAGCATAAATCTAGGGGGAGAAACTCTTGAACAAGAAAGGGGGAGCAATAATGGAGAGTTTTGGGATGCATATTTGGGTGTTTGCACACTCCCTTGATTCAACTTCATTAGATGATAAACTGTTGGAAAACCTTGCTGATTGCTTCATCCATGGATAACATATTGTATATAGTCCATTATTGTGTTTCCTATGAGAATATGCAAACAGGAAAGAAGAGAAGAGCATAAATCTAGGGGAGAAACTCTTGAAAAAGAAAGGAGGAGCAATGGTGAAAAATTTATAGTCCATAAATTAATCGGCAAGTGCACCGGGTCATACCAAGTAATACCTCAGGTGAGTGAGGGTCGTGATGCTTAGGCATCTTCGGCTAGTTTCACAAGCCTTTTTCATTTGTTCTCAGTAGGTTTCATGCACTTTCTTGAGCAATAAGTATTTGGATGAGAATTTCATTCATCTCTTGATTCAATCAAATATGGTGAATTATGTTCATTTTCATGAGATTTATGCAAGATTTACTTGATGTTAGGAATGATGCAGAAATCATGTGATTATAGCAAGACTTTGATACATTTGTTTGGTTGATGATAGGTGAAAAGAAGCAAAGGAAGAGCAAGGAAGAGAAGAAGAAAGCAACATTGGTGGCCAAAGTTGGCTCACCAACATTGCCTCAAACATTGAGGGAAAAGGACCATGCAACATTGGTGGCCACAGTTGGCTCACCAACGTTGCTAGGCAACGTTCTAAAGGGCTGAAATGCAACGTTGGTGGCAAAAGTTGGCTCGCCAACGTTGGAGGGAACATTGGTGAACCAACGTTACCCCCAACGTCCTCGATAAGTATCAAAAGTTGGAGCTGGAAGAATTTCCTTGTGTGGGTACGCACAGCGTTGTGTGCGTACGCACCAAGAAGAAAAATTGTAAGTGTGCACACGCACAAGGCAGTATGTGTGCACACAAGGATGCAACGTTGGAGGGAACGTTAGTGAACCAACTTACCCCCAACGCCTGAGATAAGAATTTCAAATCTAGAGTTGGAAAATTTGCAATGACGCGTATACGTCGATGATGCGTACACGTGAAAGCAAATTTTAGCCAGTCTTGCAAATGCATGAGCGACGCACACGCGCAAAATGCTGTTTTGACTCGTACGCGTGATGCCGGTGCATCTTGGCTAGTTTTACTAGCCCTTTCTTTATGTATTTTAGGTAGTTTCATGCATTTTCTTAGGCAATAAGCAAGCATTTAGGTGAATATGCATTTATATCTTGATTCAAGCAAACATTGTGAATTTTACATGATTTTATGGGAATAATGCATGAATTGAATGATAAAATAGATTATGCATAATCTCATAATCTAAGGCAGGGCTTTGATGCACTTTGTTTGTTTGATTTCAGGCAAAAAGAAGCATAGACGAGCCACATTTGTGGCCACGTTAGTGCCACTAACGTGGCCATTAACGTAGAAGAGAAGCAAGCTTGCAACGTTAGTGATAAACTTAACACTACTAACGTCATCGAAGGCCATTGTAGCCCACGTTAGTGCCACTAACGTGGAAACTAACGTGGAAGAAAAGAGAAGCTCTAACGTTAGTGGTAAAGTTAACACCACTAACGTTAGAAAGGCAAACATAAGCCCACGTTAGTTGGTGCACGAAATCACAATCACACTTTTGCAATTCCGCACAACTAGCCAGCAAGTGTACTGGGTCGTCCAAGTAATACCTTACGTGTGTAAGGGTCGATCCCACGGAGATTGTCGGCTTGAAGTAAGCTATGGTTATCTTGTAGCTCTTAGTTAGGATAGCAACAGTAATTCTTAGTTTTAATTGAAATAAGTAAAAGAACATGGATTCAATGATACTTGTTATGTAGTAGTGGAAAACAGGTTGAGGTTTTGGAGATGCTATGTCTTCTGAATTTCTACTTTCCTACTGTCTTCTTCTTCACGCACGCAGGTCTCCTTCCATGGCAAGCTGTTTGTTGGTGGATCACCGTTGTCAATGACTACCAGCCATCCTCTCAGTGAAAAGGGTCCATGTACATGGCTAATCATTTGTCGGTTCTCACTAATGTTAGAATAGGATCTATTGATCCTTTTGCACACTGTCACTGCGCCCAACATTCATGAGTTTGAAGCTTGTCACAGTCATCCCTTCCCGGATCCTACTCGGAATACCACAGACAAGGTTTATACTTTCCGGATCTCAGGAATACTGCCAATTGATTCTAGCTTATACCACGAAGACTCTGATCTCACGAATTTGAATGCTCTGTTGTTAGGAGAGGCAGTCAAACTTGTGAACCAGGAACCCAAGAGATATACATTCAATCTAAGGTAGAACGGAAGTGGTTGTCAGGCACGCGTTCATAGGTTGAGAATGGTGATGAGTGTCACGCATCATCACATTCATCATGTTGAAGTGCGAATGAATATCTTAGAATAGAAACAAGCGTGATTGAATGAGAAACAGTAGTAATTGCATTAATCCATCGAGACATAGCAGAGCTCCTCACCCCCAACCATAGAGTTTAGAGACTCATGCCGTAGAAGAAACAAAATTCAGATGTAAAATGTCATAAGGTCCATAGTAAGTCTCTAAAAGTAGTTTTTATACTAAACTAGTGACCTAGGTTTATAGAAAATGAGTAAACTAAGATAGATAGTGTATAAATCCTCTTCTGGGACCCACTTGGTGTGTGCTTGGGATGAGCATTGAAGCTTTCATGTGCATAGGCTGCTCCTGGCATTTAACTCTATCTTTTGTGCCAGTTTGGGCGTTTAACTCCAACGTTTATGCCAGTTCTGGCGTTTAACGCCAGAATAGGGTAGAAACTTAGCGTTAAATGCCAGTTTGCGTAATCTCAACTCGGGCAAAGTATCGACTATTATATATTGCTGGAAATCCCAGGATGTCTACTTTCCAACGCAATTGTGAGCGCACCAATTGGGTTTCTATAGCTCCAGAAAATCCATTTTGAGTGCAGGGAGGTCAGAATCCAACAGCATATGCAGTCCTTTTTCAGCCTCTGAATAAGATTTTTGCTCAGGTCCCTCAATTTCAGCCAGAAAATACCTGAAATCACAGAAAAACACATAAACTCATAGTAAAGTCCAGAAATGTGATTTTTGCATAAAAACTAATAAAAATGTGCTAAAAAGTTGCTAGATCCTACTAAAAACTATATGAAAATACCCCCAAAAAGCGTATAAAATATCCGGTCATCACAACACCAAACTTAAGCTGTTGCTTGTCCTCAAGCAAATAGATGAATAAAATAAGATAGAAAGAAAATCAAGAGGCAATAATATCTCAGAGTTTTATATGAAGCTCAAATTCTTATTAGATGAGCGGGACTAGTAGCTTTTTGCTTCTGTACAGTTTTGGCATCTCAATTTATCCTTTGAAGTTTAGAATGATTAGCATCTATAGGAATTTAGAATTCAGATAGTGTTATTGATTCTCCTAGTTTAGTATGTTGATTCTTGAACATAGCTACTTTATGAGTCTTGGCCGTGGCCCTAAGCACTTTGTTTTCCAGTATTACCACTGGATACATAAATGCCACAGATACATAACTGGGTGAACCTTTTTAGATTGTGACTCAGCTTTGCTTAAGTCCCCCATTAGAGGTTTCCAGAGTTCTTAAGCACACTCTTTTTACCTTGGATCACGACTTTAACCACTCAGTCTCAAGTTTCTCACTTGGACCTGCATGCCACAAGCACATGGTTAGGGACAGCTTGATTCAGCCGCTTAGGCCAGGATTTTATTCCTTTAGGTCCTTCTATCCATTAATGCTCAAAGCCTTGGATCCTTTTTGCCCTTGCCTTTTGGTTTAAAGGGTCACTGGCTTTTTCTGCTTGTTTTTTCTTTATTTTTTTTATTTTTTTTCAAGCTTTGTTCTTCACTGCTTTTTTCTTGCTTCAAGAATTAATCTTATGATTTTTCAGATCATCAATAACATTTCTCCTTTTCATCATTCTTCAAGAGCCAACAATTTTAACATTCATAAACTTCATTATAAAAAATATGCACTGTTCAAGCATTCATTTAGAAGACAAAAAGTATTGCCACCACATATAAATAATTTGAATTTTTCTTATTAAGAACTCGAAAAAAAAATTGCCTCCTTATTCTAAAAAAAAATCTGCTATTTTATTCATGTTTAATGATGATGAGAAAAATAAATTATAGCTTACTTGAAGATAATAATAAAAAAAATAAAAGTAAAGATACTAATTACTACTATTCATGTGACTCCTAAGGTAGATCTCTAATAATAAAAGTTATCACAGATTTAAGATTAGGACTCAACAACCTTTATTTTGGGAGATGGATGCTCCTTCAATCTGTGGGATGTTTGGCCCTTCAAGAGACAGCTTCTGGCGCTTCAGCTCCTGTAGCTCACACCCTTGCTTCTCTTGTTCCTCTAGCAGTTTGCAGAGCATGCTATTTTGAATTTGCTGTTCTTCTTTCAGTTGATCCATAGCTTCTTGCAGGTTGGTGACAGATGCTTCTAGGCGGGTCCAGTAGTCAATCTGAGGGATTTCTGGGAGGAACTTCTGTGCCCTCTTTTTGATGGAGTTGTCTTGCACTTGTTGTCCTTGCATTGACTTTTTGGTGATTGGGTGCTCTACTGAGATATACTCATCCACTCCCATCTTTACCCCAGCATCTTTACATAGCAGAGAGATTAAGCTTGGGTAAGCAAATTTGGCGTCAGTGGAGTTCTTGTTTGCAATTGTATAAAGCTCACAAGAAATCAGATGATGAATCTCCACTTCGTTTCCCAGCATAATGCAGTGGATCATCACTGCTCTTTTGACAATGACTTCAGAGCGGTTGCTAGTAGGCAGTATAGAACGCCCAATGAAGTGCAGCCAGCCCCTAGCAACTGGTTTGAGATCTCCTTTCTTGAGTTGATTTGGGACACCCTTTGTGTTGGTTATCCACTTGGTTCCAGGGATGCATATGTCCTCTAGAACTTGGTCCATGCGCTTATCTAATCTCACCATTCTCCTATTAAAGGATTCTGGATCATCTTGTAGTTGAGGCAGCTTGAAGACCTCTCTTATTTTGTCCAGGTAGAAGTAAATAATCTTCCCTCTGACTATGGTTCGAAAGGTATAGAAGAAGGTTCCAGTCATTATCTGCTTATCTGTTTGCCATAGATTTGAGTAGAATTCCTGAACCATATTCCTACCCATCTTTGTCTCAGGATTAGCTAGAATTTCCTAGCCCCTGTTTCGAATCTGCTCTTGGATCTCCGGATATTCGTCTTCTTTTAGATCAAATTTAACTTCTGGGATCACGGACCTTAGACCCATTATTTTGTGGTAATGGTCTGCATGTTCTTTGCTTAAGAACCTCTCTTGATTCCAAAGTGATTTTGGAGTGTTCTCTTTCTTGCCTCTTGAAGTGGTTTATTTTCCCATAGGAGCCATGATCTTAGTGAATCTTAGCTCAATGATCACGAAAACACACCAAACTTAGAGATTTGCTTGTCCTCAAGCAAAAGAAAGGAAAGGAGAGGAATAGAAGGAGAGTCAAATTTGAGTTATGGAGGAGAGGGGGAGGCCGAGTGTGAATTTATAAGGGAGGGGGTGGGTTCGAAAATTTTGAAAAAGATATGATAGAAGATATGATTTATGAATGTTAAATATGATATGAAAAGATGAAATTTTAAAATTGAAAAGATATGAGAGATTTGAAAAAGATAAATCTGAAATTGAAAAGATAGTATGATGAGTTAAAAAAGATTTGAGAAGAAATTAAAAAGATAGATGAGTTTTGAAAAAGATTTGAAAAGAAATTGAAGAAGATTTGAGAAAGATTTTTAGGATTAAAGAAAAATTTATTTTTAATTTGTTTTTCTTTTTTAAATTTAAATTGAAAGATGATAATTTGTAACATATTTATGCAAGAAATTTTGGATGGAACCATGAAAATTTGAAAAAAAATTTGAGTTGGAAACAAAACTTCCTCCCCTCTACATTCCTGGCATTAAACACCCAGAATGGCACCCATTTTGGCGTTTAACACCCATTTGTTGCTTCTTTTGGGCGTTTAACGTCAAGCCAGGTACCCTGGCTGGACGTTAAATGCTAGAAAGCCTTTATCACTGGGCGTTTTTCTAAACGCCTAGGATACTGCAATTCTGGCATTAAACACCCAGAATGGTACCCATTCTGGCATTTAACACCCAGAAAGTATCTTTACTGGCGTTAAACGCTCATAATAGTGCCAATTATGGCGTTTAACGCCCAAAATACCCCTTACTGGCATTTTTGTGCCAGTGAGCTCCCTTTCTCTGCTTTATACACTGAATCCTTCTGTAACTCTGTGAACTCCTGCAATTGATAATTAACCTTGAAGATAATTTATATCAAACTCCTATAATTATTATTTGAATAACGATGAGCGGATAATTTATACGCTTTTTGGCATTATTTTTAGTATGTTTTTAGTATATTTTAATTAGTTTTTATTATATTTTTATTAGTTTTTAAATAAAAATCACTCTTCTGGACTTTACTATGAGTTTGTGTGTTTTTCTGTAATTTCAGGTATTTTCTAGCTGAAATTGAGGCCCTGAGCAAAAATCTGATTCAGAGGCTGAAAAAGGACTGCAGATGCTATTGGATTCTGACCTCCCTGCACTCAAAGTGGATTTTCTGGAGCTACAGAAGGACAATTGGCGCGCTCTCAATTGCGTTGGAAAGTAGACATCTTGGGCTTTCCAGAAATATATAATAGTCCATACTTTGCCCAAGTTTTGATGGCTCAAACAGGCGTTCCAAATCAGCTCAAGAATTCTGGCGTTTAACTCCAAAACTGGCACAAAAGCTGGAGTTAAACGCCCAAACTGGCACAAAAGCTGGCGTTTAACTCCAAGAAAAGTCTCTACACAAAAATGCTTCAATGTTCAGCCCAAGCACACACCAAGTGGGCCCGGAAGAAGATTTCTGCATTAATTACTGATTTCTGTAAACCCTAGGCTACTAGTTTTCTATAAATAGGACCTTTTGCTATTGTATTTTCAGACAATCGGGGGGAATTAACTTTTGATACACTTGATATACTTTGATAGACCTTTTTGGCCATTCGGCCATGCTTACACTATTTGTTCTTATGTATTTTCAACGGTGGAGTTTTTACACACCATAGATTAAGGTGTGGAGCTCTGCTGTTCTTCATGAATTAATACAAAGTACTATTGTTTTTCTATTCAACTCAAGTCTATTTCTTCTCCATGATATTCATTCGTTCTTTAACTTGATAAATGTGATGATCCGTGACACTCATCATCATTCTCACCTATGAACATGTGCCTGACAACCACCTCTGTTTTACTAGCAATGTCTTGAATGCGTATCTCTTGGGTTTCTAATCTAAGATTGGAACCTTCGTGGTATAGGCTAGATTTTTGGCGGCCATTCCTGAGATCTGAAAAGTCTAAACCTTATCTGTGGTATTCCGAGTAGGATCTGGGAAGGGATGACTGTGACGAGCTTCAAACTCATGATTGTGGGGCGTGTGACAGACGCAAAAGAATCAATGGATCCTATTCCGACATGATCGAGAACCGACAGCTGATTAGCCGATGTTGTGACAGAGCATCAGGACCATTTTCACTGAGAGGACGGGATGTAGCCATTGACAACGGTGATGCCCAATATAAAGCTTGCCATGGAAAGGAGTATGAATGATTGGAAGAAGGCAATAGGAAAGCAGAGGTTCAAGGGGAACAAAGCATCTTCATATGCTTATCTGAAATCCACCAATGAATTACATAAGTATCTCTATCTTTATTTTATGTTTATTTTCATCACTTTAAACTCCTTAACCATTTGAATCCGCCTGACTGAGATTTACAAGATGACCATAGCTTGCTTCAAGCCGACAATCTTTTTTAGACTGAAGCTTTAGACTAACATTGCATGATTCCTGGAATTCTTATTAAAAGTTTTGATTCTCTTTATTTTCTTTTCTATATAATTTTCGAAAAAAAAATACAAAAAATTTTTAAAATCATAAAACCAAAAATATTTTATGTTTCCTATTTGAGTCTATTGTCTAATTTTAAGTTTGTTGTCAATTGCATGTCTTTATCCTTCTAATTTTCGAAAATTTATACATATTGTTCTTCATTGATCTTCAAGTTGTTCTTGATGATTTCATTGTTTGGTCTTCAAATTCTCTTGTTTTGTATGTTTTGTTGTTTCTTACATGCATTTTTACATTGTTATAGTCCTTAGTATACAAACTTTTAAGTTTGGTGTCTTGCATGCATTGTTTATTTGATCTTAGTTGCATTTATTATTGATTCCCATCATCAAAAATTCAAAAATATTTTTTAAAACTATGTCTTTTCAAGTCAATAATACAAAGAATTGAAGAATCAGAACATTCAGCAGAGAAATCAAACAGAAAAAGCTGGGCGTTCAAAACGCCCAGTGAAGAAGGAAAACTGGCGTTTAAACGCCCAGCCAGGGCCCAAAAAGGTAGAGATTTGGGCGTTAAATGCCAGAATGGGCACCATTCTGGGCGTTTAACGCCAGGATGACACTAGAAGGAAGATTTTGTTTTTAATTCACATTTTTTTCAAGTTTTCATATTTTTTCAAAATCAAATCTTTTTTAAATCATATCTTTTCAATCATATCTCTTTCAAAATCAATTTCTTTCCATTTTATATTTATTTTTACTATTTTAAAAAATCCTTGCTTTAATTCAAGATTTACTTCAAAAATTTTTAATTTGTTACTTGCCTATTAAGAAAGGATCAAATTTTAAATTTTAGAATCATATCTTCTAATTTCTTGTTAGTCAAGTAATCAACTTTAGTTTTAAAACTTTCTCTTTTTAATTTGATTTTCAATCATATTTTCTCAATCATATCTTTTCAATCACACCCTTTTTCAAAATTAATTTTCAATCATATCTTTTTAATTTCTGATTTCAAAATCTTTTTCAAAAAATCACTTGATTTCTTTCCCAATCTTAGTTTTCGAAAATCTCAATCAAATTTTCAAATTTCTTTTTAATTATTTCAAAATCTTTTTAATTTAATTTCAAAAATTCTTCCCCTCTTCTCACATCCTTCTATTTAAAGGACTAACACTCCTCCTCAAGGTACAATTCGAACTCCCTGCTTCTTTATATGTTCGAATTCTCTTCTATCTACCTCCTCCTTCTATTCTTCTTTTCTTCTGACACTTCAAGGAATCTCTATACTGTGACATAGAGGATTCCATACCTTCTTGCTCTCTACTCTTTCATATGAGCAGGAGCAAAGATAAAAGCATTCTTGTTGAAGCTAATCCTGAACCTGATAGGACCTTGAAGAGAAAGCTAAGAGAAACCAAAACACAACTCTCTCTAGAGGGCCTAACAGAGCTCTTCAAAGAAGAAGAAACCATGGCAGTCAAAAACAACAACAATGCCAACAATGCAAGGAAGGTGCTTGGTGACTTTACTGCACCTACTCCTGATTTCTATGGGAGAAGCATCTCTATCCCTGCCATTGGAGCAAACAACTCTGAGCTTAAGCCTCAATTAATTTCTCTAATGCAACAGAATTGCAAATTTCATGGACTTCCATTGGAAGATCCTCATCAGTTCTTAGCTGAGTTCTTGCAAATCTGTGACACTGTCAAGACCAATGGGGTTGACCCTGAAGTCTACAGACTTATGCTCTTTCCTTTGCTGTAAGAGACAGAGCTAGAACATGGTTGGATTCACAACCTAAGGAAAGCCTGAACTCTTGGGAAAAGCTATTCAATGCCTTCTTGGCAAAGTTCTTTCCACCTCAAAAATTGAGTAAGCTTAGAGTGGAAGTCTAAACCTTTAGACAGAAGGATGGTGAGTCCCTCTATGAAGCTTAGGATAGATACAAGCAATTGATCAGAAGGTGCCCTTCTGACATGCTTTCAGAATGGAGCATCATAGGAATCTTCTATGATGGTATGTCTGAACTAACCAAGATGTCATTGGATAGCTCTGCTGGAGGATCTCTTCATCTGAAGAAGATGCCTGCAGAAGCTCAAGAACTCATTGAAATGGTTGCAAATAACCAATTCATGTACACCTCTAAAAGGAATCCTGTGAATAATGGGTCAACTCAGAAGAAAGGAGTTCTTGAGATTGATACTCTGAATGCCATATTGGCTCAGAATAAAATATTGACCCAACAAGTCAATATGATTTCTCAGAGTCTGTCTGAAATGCAAGCAGCAACAGGCAGTACTAAGGAAGCTTCCTCTGAAGAAGAAGCTTATGATCCTGAGAACCCAGCAATGGAAGAAGTGAATTACATGGGGGAATCCTATGGAAACACCTACAATCCTTTATGGAGAAATCATCCAAATCTCTCATGGAAGGATCAACAGAGACCTCAACAAGGTTTCAACAACAACAATGGTAGAGGAAATAAGTTTAGCAATGGCAAGCCTTTTCCATCATCTTCTCAGCAACAGACAGAGAATTCTAAGCAGAACCCCTCTGACTTAACAACCATTGTCTCTGATCTAATCAAAACCACTCAAAGTTTCATGACTAAAACAAGGTCCTCCATTAGAAATTTGGAGGCACAATTGGGTCAGCTGAGTAAGAAAATTAATGAACTCCCTCCTAGCACTCTCCCAAGCAATACAGAAGAGAATCCAAAAAGAGAGTGCAAGGCCATAACCACATCTCACATGGTCGAACATGGAGAGGAGGAAGAGGCAGTGATTCCCACTGAGGAAGACCTCAATGGACGCCCACTGACCTCCATGGAGTTCCCTAATGAGAAACCATGGGAATCTGAGGCTCATTCTGAGACCATAGAGATTCCATTGAATTTACTTCTGCCTTTCATAAGCTCTGATGAGTATTCTTCCTCTGAAGAGGATGAAGATGTCACTGAAGAGCAAGTTGCTAAGTACCTTGGAGCAATCATGAAGCTAAATGCCAAGTAATTTGGTAATGAGACTTGGGAGAATGAACCTCCATTGCTCATCAAAGAACTGGATGACTTGACTAGACAGAGATTACCTCAAAAGAGACAGGACCCTGGAAAGTTCTCAATCCCTTGTACCATAGGCACCATGACCTGTGAGAAGGCTCTGTGTGACCTAGGGTCAAGCATAAACCTTATGCCTCTCTCTGTAATGGAGAAGCTAGGGATTATTGAGGTACAAGTGCAAGAATCTCACTAGAGATGGCAGATAATTCAAAGAAACAAGCTTATGGACTTGTAGAAGATGTCTTGGTAAAGGTTGAAGACCATTACATCCCTGCTAATTTTATAGTCCTAGAGACTGGGAAGTGTATGGATGAATCCATCATCCTTGGCAGACCCTTCCTAGCCACAGCAAAAGCTGTGATTGATGTTGACAGAGGAGAATTGATCATTCAAGTGAATGGAGACTCCCTTGTGTTTAAAGCTCAAGGATATCCCTCTGTCACCATGGAGAGGAAGCACGAAGAGCTTCTCTCAATACAGAGTCAAACAGAGTCCCCACAGTCAAACTCTAAGTTTGGTGTTGGGAGGTTCCAACATTGCTCTGAACATCTGTGAGGCTCCATGAGAGCCAGTGTCAAGCTATTGACATTAAAGAAGCGCTTGTTGGGAGGCAACCCAATCTTTACTTATCTATGTTAAATTTCTATTTTCTATTGTTATTTTATGTTTTCTGTAGGTTGATGATCATGTGAAGTCACAAAAACAATTGAAAAAGAAAAAACAGAAGGAAAAATAGAATGAAAAACAAAACACCCTGGAGGAGATAGTTACTGGCGTTTAAACGCCAGTAAAGGTAGCAGAATGGGCGTTAAACGCCCAGTCTGGCACCATTCTAGGCGTTTAACGCCAGAAAAGGGCACCAGACTGGCGTTTAACGCCAGGAATGGGCAAGAAGCTGGCGTTAAATGCCAGAAATGGGTAGCAGCCTGGCGTTTAACGCCAGGATTGGCAGAAAGGGGCGTTTTGCACGCTACTTGGTGCAGAGATGAGATATCCTTGACACCTCAGGATCTGTGGACCCCACAGGATCCCCACCTACCCCACCACTCTCTTTCTTCTTCACCCATTCACCAATCACCTCAATACCTCTTCCCCCAAAACCCCTCACCTATCAAATCCCACCATTCTCTTCACCACTCACATCCATCCTTCATAAAACCCCACTTACCTCACCATTCAAATTCAAACCACTTTCCCTCCCAAACCCACCCTCTATGGCCGAACCATACACACCCCTCTCACTCCTATATAAACCCATCTTCACTCCTTCATTTTCACACAACCTAAACAACACTTCTCCCCCTTGGCCGAAACACAAATCCCCCTCCATCTCCTCTATTTCTTCTTCTTCTACTCCCTTCTTTCTTCTTTTGCTTGAGGACGAGCAACCTTCTAAGTTTGGTGTGGTAAAAGCTAAAGCTTTTTTTTTATAACCATTTATGGCACCAAAGGCCGGAAAAACCTCTAGAAAGAGGAAAGGGAAGGCAAAAGCTTCCACCTCTGAGTCATGGAAGATGGAGAGATTCCTCTCAAGGGTGCATCAAGACCACTTCTATGAAGTTGTAGCCAAGAAGAAGGTGATCCCTGAGGTCCCTTTTAAGCTCAAAAAGGGCGAATATCTGGAGATCCGACAAGGGATCCCACTCATGGACAAGAGCATGAGGAAACTCCTCATCATGAAATCCCTGAGATACCTCAAGGGACACATTTTCCTCCACAAAACTATTGGGAGCAAATCAACACCTCCCTAGGAGAATTAAGTTCCAACATGGGACAACTAAGGGTGGAGCACCAAGAGCATTCCATCCTCCTCCATGAAATTAGAGAAGACCAAATAACCATGAGAGAGGAGCAACAAAGGGAAGGAAGAGACATTGAGGAGCTCAAGCACTCCATAAGACCTTCAAGAGGAAGAACAAGCCGCCATCACTAAGGTGGACCCGTTCTTTAATTTCCTTGTTCTTTATTTTCCTGTTTTTCGAATTTTTATGCTTATGTTATTTATGTTTGTGTCTTTATTACATGATTATTAGTGTCTAAGTGTCTATGCCTTAAAGCTATGAAAATGAATCCATCACCTTTCTTAAATGAAAAAATGTTTTTAATTGAAAAAGAAAAAGAAGTGCATGAATTTCAAATTTTAAAACAGTTTAATTATTTTCATGTGGTGGCAATACTATTGTTTTTCTGAATGAATGCTTGAACAGTGCATATTTTTGAATTTGATTGTTTATGAATGTTAAAATTGTTGGCTCTTGAAAGAATGATGGGAAAAGGAAAAATGTTATTTGATAATCTGAAAAATCATAAAATTGATTCTTGAAGCAAGAAAAAGTAGTGAAAAGCTTGCAGAAAAAAAAAGAAAAGAAAAAAAAAGCAAGCAGAAAAAGCCAATACCCCTTTAAACCAAAAGGAAAGGGTGATAAAAAAGATCCAAGGCTTTGAGCATCAGTGGATAGGAGGGCCCACAGGAATAAAATCCTGGCCTAAGCGGCTAAACCAAGCTGTCCTTAACCATGTGCTTGTGGCGTGAAGGTGTCAAGTGAAAACTTGAGACTGAGCGGTTAAAGTCGAGGTCCAAAGCAAAAAGAAGAGTGTGCTTAAGAACCCTGGACACCTCTAATTGGGGACTCTAGCAAAGCTGAGTCACAATCTGAAAAGGTTCACCCAGTTATGTGTCTGTGGCATTTATATATCCGGTGGTAATACTGGGAAACAAAGTGCTTAGGGTCACGGCCAAGACTCATAAAGTAGCTGTGTTCAAGAATCAACATACTTAACTAGGAGAGTCAATAACACTATCTGGATTCTGAGTTCCTATAGATGCCAATCATTTTGAACTTCAAGGAATAAAGTGAGATGTTTTTCTGGCTGAAATTGAGGAACCTGAGCAAAAATCTGATTCAGAGGATGAAAAAGGACTGCAGATGCTGTTGGATTCTGACCTCCCTGCACTCAAAGTGGATTTTCTGGAGCTACAGAAGCCCAATTGGCACGCTTTCAATTGCGTTGAAAAGTATACTTCCTGGGCTTTCCAGAAATATATAATAGTCCATACTTTTCCCAATATTTGATGGCCCAAATAGGCGTTCCAAGTCAGCTCAATAATTCTGGCGTTTAACTCCAAAACTGGCACAAAAGCTGGTGTTAAACGCCCAAACTGGCACAAAAGCTGGCGTTTAACTCCAAGAAAAGTCTCTACACGAAAATGCTTCAAAGCTCAGCCCAAGCACACACCAAGTGGGCCCGGAAGAAGATTTATGCATTAATTACTGATTTCTGTAAACCCAAGGCTACTAGTTTTCTATAAATAGGACCTTTTGCTATTGTATTTTCAGACAATCGGGGGGAATTAACTTTTGATACACTTGATATACTTTGATAGACCTTTTCACGTTTGGGGGCTAGCCTCACAGCCATGCCTAGACCTTTTTCTTATGTATTCTCAACGGTGGAGTTTCTAGACACCATAGATTAAGGTGTGGAGCTCTGCTGTTCTTCATGAATTAATATAAAGTACTATTGTTTTTCTATTCAACTCAAGTCTATTTCTTCTCCAAGATATTCATTCTTTCTTCAACTTGATAAATGTGATGATCCGTGACACTCATCATCATTCTCACCTATGAACATGTGCCTGACAACCACCTCTGTTCTACTAGCAATGGCTTGAATGCGTATCTCTTGGGTTTCTAATCTAAGATTGGAACCTTCGTGGTATAGGCTAGAATTATTGGCAGCCATTCATGAGATCCAGAAAGTCTAAACCTTGTCTGTGGTATTCCGAGTAGGATCTGGGAAGGGATGACTGTGACGAGCTTCAAACTCGCGATTGTGGGGCGTGTGACAGACGCAAAAGGATCAATGGATCCTATTCCGACATGATCGAGAACCGACAGCTGATTAGCCAATGTTGTGACAGAGCATCAGGACCATTTTCACTGAGAGGACGGGATGTAGCCATTGACAACGTTGATGCCGAACATAAAGCTTGCCATGGAAAAGAGTATGAATGATTGGAAGAAGGCAATAGGAAAGCAGAGGTTCAAGGGGAACAAAGCATCTTCATACGCTTATCTGAAATCCACCAATGAATTGCATAAGTATCTCTATCTTTATTTTATGTTTATTTTCATCACCTTAAACTCCATAACCATTTGAATCTACCTGACTGAGATTTACAAGATGACCATAGCTTGCTTCAAGCCGACAATCTCCGTGGGATCGACCCTTACTCACGTAAGGTTTATTACTTGGACGACCCAGTGCACTTGCTGGTTAGTTGTGCGGAATTGTGACAAACTGTGATTCACGTTTGAGAGCACCAAGTCTTTGGCGCCATTTTTGATGATCACAATTTCGTGCACCAAATAACAAATAAACTTCTCTAATGGTTGGGTTGCCTCCCAGCAAGCGCTTCTTTATTGTCTTTAGCTGGACCTTACTGAGCTTTAATCTAGTCTTAACTTTGAACATTCTTGCTCAATATTGCCTTCAATAAAATGCTTGACTCTCTGTCCATTAACAATGAGCCTCTTATTAGAATCAATATCTTGAAGCTCTATATAGCCATATAGTGACACACTTGTAATCACATATGGTCCCTTCCACCGGGATTTCAGTTTCCCGGGAAACAATCTGAGTCTAGAGTTGAACAGCAGAACCTTCTGTCCTGGCTCAAAGACTTTGGATGACAGTTTCTTGTCATGCCACCTTTTTGCTTTTTCCTTGTAAATTTTTGCATTTTCAAAAGCATTGAGTCTGAATTTCTCTAGCTCATTCAACTGTAGCAATCTTTTCTCTCCAGCTAACTTAGCATCAAGATTTAGGAATCTAGTTGCCCAGTAGGCCTTGTGTTCCAGTTCCACTAGCAAATGGCATGCTTTCCCATACACAAGTTAGTATGGAGAGGTCCCTATGGGAGTCTTGAATGCTGTTCTGTATGCCCACAGAGCATCATCCAGACTTCTTGCCCAATGCCTTCTGCGGTTATTCACAGTCTGTTCCAGGATTCTTTTAAGTTCTCTATTTGAGACTTCAGCCTGCCCATTTGTCTATGGATGATACGGAGTCGCCACTTTGTGGTTAATTCCATATCGGACCAGAGCGGAGTCAAGCTGTTTATTACAGAAATGAGTGCCCCATCACTGATCAGTATCCTAGGGACACCGAACCTGCTGAAGATATGCTTCTGAAGGAACTTCATCACTGTTTTAGTATCATTGGTGGGTGTTGCAATTGCCTCCACCCACTGAGATACATAATCTACTGCCACCAGGACATAAGTGTTTGAGTATGATGGTGGGAAAGGCCCCATGAAGTCAATACCCCATACATCAAACAACTCAATCTCTAAGATCCCTTGTTGAGGCATGGCATAACTGTGAGGCAGATTGCCAGCTCTTTGGCAACTATCACAGTTACGTACAAACTCTCGGGAGTCTCTGTAAATGGTAGGCCAGTGAAAGCCACATTAGAGGACTCTTGTGGATGTTTGCTCACTTCCAAAATAGCCTCTATATTGTGATCCATGGCAATGCCATAAGATCTTCTGTGCCTCTTCCTTGGGCATACATCTATGGATTATTCCGTCTGCACATCTCTTAAAGAGATATGGTTCATCCCATAAGTAGTACTTTGCATCAGAAATCAATTTCTTTATTTGCTGCTTGCTGTACTCTTTGGGTATAAATCTTACAGCCTTATAGTTTGCAATGTCTACAAACCATGGTGTTTCCTGAATGGTAAATAGTTGCTCATCTGGAAAGGTTTCAGAGATCTCAATAGATGGGGAGGACGCCCCTTCTACTGGTTCTATCCGGGATAGATGATCAGCTACTTGGTTCTCTGTCCCTTTTCTGTCTCTTATTTCTATATCAAACTCTTGCAAAAGCAACACCCATCTTATGAGCCTGGTTTTTGAATCCTGCTTTGTGAGTAGATATTTAAGAGCAGCATGGTCAGTGTACACAATCACTTTTGATCCTACTAAGTATGATCTAAACTTGTCAATAGCATAAACCACTGCAAGCAGCTCTTTTTCTGTGGTTGTGTAATTTTTCTGTGTGTCATTTAGAACATGGCTGGCATAGTAAATGTGTGTCATTTGGAGAAGCCTTCTTAAAGCGGTTACCATCAGCACTTGCAGGTGTCTGATCCCTCATTGGCATTTGAACGCCAGGCTTGGTGGCTGGATGGACGTTTAACGCCAGATTTCCTCCCCTTTCTATCATTTGAACGCCAGAACTGGACATAGACTGGGCGTTTAACGCCAGTTTTTCACCCTTTTCTGGTGTTTGTACGCTAGAACTGGGCATCCACTGGGCATTTAATGCCAGTTTTTCACCCTTTTCTGGCGTTTGAATGCCAGATTTATTCCTCTCTGGGCTTTTACTGTCTTCAGAGGGATTTTGGGTAGCAGGTTGCTCATTCTCTGTCAGCTGTTCTTTTCTTGGCTTTCTGCTGCTTTGAGTTGAGGTCTTTAATGTTTTTCCACTTTTTAATTGAACTGCTTGGCACTCTTCTGTTATTTGTTTTGATAACTACTGTTTTGTCTGATTTAATTGTGATTCCATATCCTTATTAGCATTTTTGGTTTCTTGTAGCATCTCCTTAAATTCTGCTAACTACCTTGTTATAGAAGATAGTTGCTGATTGAGTTCAGCAACTTGTTCCTGAGGACTAAAATCAGTTGATACTGCCTTAGCTTCTTCTTTCATAGAGGACTCACTACTTATGTACAGATGCTGATTTCTAGCAACTGTATCGATAAGCTCTTGAGCTTCTTCAATTGTCTTTCTCATGTGTATAGATCCACCAGCTGAGTGATCTAGAGATATCTGAGCTTCTTCCGTAAGCCCATAGTAAAAGATGTCTAACTGCACCCACTCTGAAAACATTTCAGAGGGGCATTTCCTTAGCATCCCCCTGTACCTCTCCCAGGCATTGTAAAGAGACTCATTATCCTCTTATTTAA
Organism: Arachis ipaensis; assembly: GCF_000816755.2. Classification (NCBI taxonomy): domain Eukaryota; kingdom Viridiplantae; phylum Streptophyta; class Magnoliopsida; order Fabales; family Fabaceae; genus Arachis; species Arachis ipaensis. The sequence goes on from NC_029791.2 coordinate 90,960,096, forward strand.
AGCCTTGGATGTCCAGCCTTAGCTGTATCATCCTTTTTGGAGGGAAATATTGATTCAGGAATTTGTCTTACAACTGTTTCCATGTTCTTATACTTGCTGTGGGTTGGTTATTTAACCACCTCTTAGCTTGATCTTTTACAGCAAATGGAAATAGTAACAGCCTGTAGACATACTGATCCACTTCTTTATCACGTACTGTGTCAGCAATTTGTAAGAACTGTGCCAGAAACTCAGTAGGTTCTTCCTGTGGAAGATCGGAATACTGGAAATTTTGCTACACCATGATAATGAGCTGAGGATTTAACTCAAAACTGCTTGCTTTGATGGGAGGTATACAGATGCTACTCCCATATGCAGTCGTAATGGGGTTAGCATATGACCCCAGAGTCCTTTTAGACTGTTCATTTCCACTTAGGTCCATGATGGAGAAAAGGGAATTGATGTGAATTGCAAATAAAATATGTTTTATTTTTATTTTATTTAATTAAAAGCAAACCGAATAAATAAAAAAAGAAATAAGATAAAATAAAATAATTAGAAATTAAAATATAAATTTCAAAAACTAAAATAATTACTTAATTAAGAAAATTTGAAAAACTTTGGATATGATTTTTGAAAGGGATTTTGAATTTTGAAATTTCAAAACTAAGATAAGATAGAATAAAAATTTTCTAAAATAAAAATCTGAATTTTAAATGAAATTTTCGAAAATTCAATTAAATAAATATGAAATATATTTTTGAATTAAATGAGGAAAGAGAAAAATAATAAAATGACACCAAACTTAGAATTTCTGGATCAAAACAAAGAAGACAAACAGGAAAACTTTTAATATCAAGATGAACACTGAGAGCAACTTTTGAAAAAACATTTTTAAGAAAACAAAAACACAAAGGACACCAAACTTAAAAATTTTTATACTCTGAGCACTAATAATTCAAAAAAAAATGAAAGAGAAATAAACTTATGCAATTGACGCCAAACTTAAAATATAAAATTTAACTCAAACAGAAAACTAAATTATGAAGTTATGGGTTTTGAAAATTTTCGAAAATAATTTCGAAAAATAAAATAAGGATTTTAAAATTTTAACCAAAAACAATAATAGAAGACTCTAAACCAAAAAGAAAATTTTTTCCTAATCTAAGCAACAAAATAAACCGTCAGTTGTCCAAACTCGAACAATCCCCGGCAACGGCGCCAAAAACTTGGTGCACGAAATCACAATCACACTTTTTCAATTTCGCACAACTAACCAGCAAGTGCACTGGGTCGTCCAAGTAATACCTTACGTTAGAAAGGGTCGATCCCACGGAGATTGTCAGCTTGAAGCAAGCTATGGTTATCTTGTAGCTCTTAGTCAGGATAGCAACAGTAATTCTTAGTTTTAATTGAAATAAGTAAAAGAACATGGATTAAATGATACTTGTTATGCAGTAGTGGAGAACAGGTTGAGGTTTTGGAGAAGCTCTGTCTTCTGAATTTCTGCTTTCCTACTGTCTTCTTCTTCACGCACGCAGGTCTCCTTCCATGGCAAGCTGTATGTTTGTGGATCACCGTTATCAATGGCTACCAGCCGTCCTCTCAGTGAAAAGGGTCCATGTACATGGCTAATCATCTGTCGGTTCTCACTAATGTTGGAATAGGATCCATTGATCCTTTTGCACACTGTCATTGCGCCCAGTATTCATGAGTTTGAAGCTCATCACAGTCATCCCTTCTCGGATCCTACTCAGAATACCACAGACAAGATTTAGACTTTCCGAATCTCAGGAATACTGCCAATTAATTCTAGCATATACCACGAAAACTCTAATCTCACGGATTTGAATGCTCTGTTATCAGGAGAGGCAGTCAAACTCGTGAACCAAGAACCCAAGAGATATACATTCAATCTAAGGTAGAACGGAAGTGGTTGTCAGGCACACGTTCATAGGTTGAGAATGGTGATGAGTGTCACGGATCATCACATTCATCATGTTGAAGTGCGAATGAATATCTTAGAATAGAAACAAGCGTGATTGAATGAGAAACAGTAGTAATTGCATTAATCCATCGAGACACAGCAGAGCTCCTCACCCCCAACCATGGAGTTTAGAGACTCATGCCGTAGAAGATACAAAATTCATATGTAAAATGTCATAAGGTCCATAGTAAGTCTCTAATAGTAGTTTTTATACTAAACTAGTGACCTGGGTTTACAGAAAATGAGTAAACTAAGATAGATAGTGCAGAAATCCACTTTTGGGGCCCACTTGGGGTGTGTTTGGGCTGAGCATTAAAGCTTTCATGTGCATAGGCTGCTCCTGGCGTTTAACTCCAGCTTTTGTGCCAGTTTTGGCGTTTAACTCCAACTTTTATGCCAGTTCTGGCGTTTAATGCCAGAATAGGGTAGAAACTTGGCGTTAAACGCCAGTTTGCATGATCTCAACTCGGGCAAAGTATGGACTATTATATATTTCTGGAAAGCCCAGGATGTCTACTTTCCAACGCAATTGAGAGCGTGCCAATTGGGCTTCTGTAGCTCCAGAAAATACATTTCGAGTGCAGAGAGGTCAGAATCCAACAACATCTGCAGTCCTTTTTCATCCTCTGAATCAGATTTTTGCTCAGGTCCCTCAATTTCAGCCAGAAAATACCTGAAATCACAGAAAAATACACAAACTCATAGTAAAGTCTAGAAATATGACTTTTGCATAAAAACTAATAAAAATGTGCAAAAAAATTAGCTAGATCCTACTAAAAACTATATGAAAATACCCCCAAAAAGTGTATAAAATATCCGCTCATCATTAGTGCCACTAACGTGGGCATTAATGTGGAGAATGAAGGGGAGCCAACGCTAGTGCCACTAACATTGTCACTAACATTGGAAATGGCCTAAGATACCCACGTTAATGCCACTAACTTGGGTATTAACGTGGAGCAGGGAGAGAAGAGCCAACATTAGTGACACTAACTTTGTCAATAACGTTGGAATTGGCCAAGAAGCCCACGTTAGTGCCTGGTAAGGTTAGTACCATTAATGTTATCAAAGGTTAGAAAAGGCTACGTTAGTGATCACGTTAGTGTAACTAACGTTGGGGTTAACGTAGCTCAAGAGGGTTGGGACGTTAGTGACAAAGTTAGTGTCACTAACGTCTTCAAACCAGAATTTATACTTAACGTTAACCACACTAATGCCTTGACTAACGTGAATCATACTTGACTCAACTTATTTCATGCAAGCTTAGCTAAGCCCGTTGAGATTGTAACTGCTTCAACTATGCTTAAAGGCCCACATCCAAAGACTTGCAGACTCAACTGAATATCAGAGAAGTAGTATATATATAGAGGTAGTTTTGAACTAGAAAGGGAATTAGGACCTGGGGATCCAGGATTGTAAACACTCGGTATTTTACTTTCTCTGTAATTTAGTTTTACTTTTAATGTACTTTTCATTTTCATTTTCCATTCCCAGAGCTACGAACAACTAAACCCCTTTCATTGGATTAGGGAGCTCTGTTATAATTCAATGGATCGATAATAGTTTTCACTCTTCTTCTACTTTCTTTAAGTTTCTGCACTTTACATTTTGGCATTTAATTTCAGCTATTTACATTTTGTGTCATTTACTTTTTTCGCTGTTTAGTTTTCTTCAATTCTCAAACTAATTTGTGCTTAGTTCAACTAGAATACTCCTCTAATTAAAGTTGCTCAACCAATCAATCCCTGTGGGATTCGACCTTACTCTATTGTGAGTTTTTACTTGATGATAATTTAGTATACTTGCCGAAGGGAATTTTGTAGAGATACAAGATTCTTAGCATCAAGTTTATGGCGCCATTGCCAGGGATTGATTTTGCATTGACAATAATTAAATTAGAGGATAACTAGGTTGAGCAATTTCTTTTCCTTTGTTGAATTGTTTTGTTTTTGTTATTTTACTTTCAGTCTCAGCACTTTTACTTTTATTTTATTGCTTATTTACATTTCTGCATAACTAATCCACTAACTATTTGATAAATTGCACCACTCACACTAACCATAATCTTAACAACAGTGATTCCTTCACTTTTCTCTTGCTTGTGTGATTTGCTGATTGTATGACAGGTAGAAGAAGAGGAGCTTCAACCTCCTTTGAATATAAACCTGAGAGGAACTTCCTTAGACTAAGGAGTGAAGCAAGAGGAAAGAAGGTTACTAGTGCAGAGGAAGAAGAAGAAGACTTGGATATGAATATAGAGGATGATATGGAGAACCATCATGAGGAAGAGGTGCATAATCATGTTATAGAGGGTGTAGCTAATCATGCTAGGCATGAGAGAAGAGTTTTAGGCTCTAACATCAACCCAAACCCAGGAAATTACGGAAGTAGCATCCTAAAACCAACCATTCATGCCAACAACTTTGAGTTAAAGCCTCAACTCATCACCCTTGTTCAAAACCATTGTTCATTTGGAAGTAGTGCCCAAGAAGACCCCAACCAACATCTAACCACATTTGTTAGAATATGTGACACAGTGAAATCTAATGGTGTCCATTCTGACACCTACAAACTGCTTTTGTTTCCTTTTTCTCTCAGGGACAAGGCAGCAAAGTGGCTAGAATCCTTTCCTAAGGAAAGCTTGACAACTTGGGAGGAGGTGGTGAACAAATTCTTGGCAAGATTCTACCCTTCCCAAAGAGTTAAAAGGTTGAGGGCTGAGGTACAAACATTCAGACAACAAGATGGTGAAACTCTCTAAGAAAATGCCCCCCGGACATGTTCAATGAATGGGTGCAGTTGCACATTTTCTATGAAGGTTTGTCACAAGAATCAAAGAAGGCTTTAGACCACTCTTCAGGAGGCTCTCTCAACAAGAAGAAGATAATTGATGAGGCCATTAACATCATAAAAACTATGGCCAACAATGAATACTTATATTCCTCTGATAGAAACTCAAACAGAGGGTTGATGGAGTTGAATCACATGCATGTATTGCTGGCTCAAAATTAGCTGATTACCAAACAATTGGCTGATCTCACCAAACAGATGGAGAGGAACCAAGTTGCAGCAGTCCAGATCCAACCACCAGCTCAAGAAAGGGTGAATGCAAAGGAAGAAGGTGATTGGGAGCAAGCCAATTATGTTGAAAACTCATCAAGAGAACCCTATGATCCATATTCCAAAACCTATAATCCTGGCTGGAAGAACCACGCAAACTTTTGGTGGGAAAACCAACCAAACCATAGCCAAGATCATAGACCTTACAACTCCAACCATTACAACAACTCCACCTACCAACAACCCAACCAAAGACCATATCAAGCCACACAAAGCACTTCTTCCCAGCCACCATATCAAACCCAAAATAACCAGTCTCAACCTCCATTTCCAACTCACCATTTGAGGATAGATTATCCTGGATTGAAGCATTGCTTGAAAATCTTTGCAAGGAGGTTCAAGACAATAGAACATTCAAGGATGAAGTAAGGTCTAGTATGAAAAGTCGAGGAGAAACATGATGAGTCCATATTTAATGGTATATTTTGACTCAATATAGATGGATTCTAGCACATGACCTCACACTTAAGCACCAAAATAGCATACTTTTGTGTTTTGTCCCTAATTTGATCCTAAATGTGAAAACATACAATTTTGTACTTTAATAGAGCAATTTAAGCCCACCTTTGTGTCATTCGATGCCGTGATCTAATTTGTGAGTGATTTCAGGTCATTTAAGCAAGAATGGATGGCCAAAAGTGGAAGAAAGCATGTACAAAGGAGAAAACATGAAGAAAACAAGGAAAAGCACACACAACAAAGTGTGCGTGCGCACAGCCCTGCATGTGCGCGCACAAGCAAGAATTTCCATGTGTGCGTACGCACAAGTCAATTTTCAGCCGCATGTGCGGACGCACACGTCTATGCATCCACACAGATCCCTGCACGTGATTTCACTAATAAGGCATGTGCTACACGAATTTGGAGGCCTCTTGGCCCATTTTGGAAGGCTGAAATGCTATTTTGGAGTGCTATATGAAGAAGAATCATCACTTATGAAGGGGGCCTCACTTAGATAGTTTGAGAGAGTAATTAGGAGTAGGAGTAGGAGTAGTATAGCATTTCTCTCTTAGGGTTTAATTTCCATTTCCATTTTTGCATTTTATAGCAAGCTTTGATTTTAGATTTTGCTTCTTTAATTGTATGTACTCTCAATTTCCACTTGAATTAAAGCACCTTTACTTTCATTTCCTTTTGGTTCAAGTTACTTTGTTCATATTGCAATTTTGTGTTTCTTGAAGTTTTGATTGATGAATTTTATATTTCATGCTTCCTTTATGTTTGACAGCTTGTTTATGTTTGGTTTTGTTGATAGTTGGTTATAGTTTTCCATTTTACTTTGCAATTTTTCATGTTTTACTTTTATGCATACAAGGTGTTTGTGAAAATGCCAACTCTAGATTTTGAGTAGATTTTCCCATCTTGGCTTGTGGTTTGAGTTCCTAGGATACTAGATTCATAATGTCCGACATTTAGTGGTAATTCTTGGGTAGTTAGTTGACTCTTGTTTCTATTGACGCTAGCCTCTTATCAACTAGTTTGGTATGTTAGTTAGGACTTATGGATTAAGGTCAATTATGCTTGCTTGACTTACTCCTCGATGGTTGGGGTTGACTAGGCGAGATTGACTCATCATAATTACCATAGTTGTGGTTATGGCGATGATAGGATTCCTTGGACACTCATTCCCAAGTCAAGGTTCTTTATTTCATCTATAGCATTTTCATTAAGTTTTGGTCTTATTTCTCTTTACTTGCATTTACATCAATTTTGAACATTGCTTAGTTTTTTTTAATCTTTAGTTCTTTGATTGCACAAAGCCCCTTTTGCCCCTCTTGACAACCGAAAGAGAAACATTTCATTTGCATTTCTATGGAGAATGAACCAAGGTTTAATTACTCTCGGTTATATTTTGTATTGAATTGGAATATTTGATTTTGGTGTTAATTGGTCTAGACTATACATTCAACGATGGAATCCTATTTTTGTAGAAATCTAGATCGACGATAAATGCCTAACGTCAAATTTGGCGCCGTTGCCGGGGAATGCAAACGGTGTTATATCTTTTGGTTGTTGTAAATATGTTAATAGTGTAAATAGCTTTTTTTAGTTATTTGGTTGGTTTTATTAGTAGGATGTTGTTTATATTTTCTATGACTTTTTCATACCATCACCATAATGCACCCTAATGGAACCCAGAAACTTACCTTTATAATCACCAATCTTACACACCATCCCCTCACTACATACAAACCCAAAACCTTTACCCTCATGAGTTTAATTGTCAACCATCATCACCTCAATTCTCATCTTCATATATGGATCAAGCCACACAAGAAGTACTTTTGATGCTCATTCAAGAACAACAAGAGTTCCAGAAGAAGCAAGAGCACATCATGTCTACCTTAGCAAAAGCTTTGGGTCATTTAGCTTCATTGCGTTCATGCCACAAGGAAGAAATTCTAGTGGATGAATGTGTAGAACCGAGTGAAAAGTGTGGAGTGAAAGAAGAATTGAAAAATCAAGAAGAAGATGTCAAGTCACTACATGAAGTGCAAAGGGAGATAAATGAAGAGTGGGTAGGAATTGATCAAGAGGATTCCATCATTCAAGATTTTTTGTCCAACTTAGGTAATTCCTCCTATGACCTTCATAGGCCTCCATTATCAGATTCGGAAGTAGATGTTGATGTGGACTTCGCACGACCAATTTTTGACTTGACTGATGATGAAGAAGATTTAAATGAGGTTGAGGAAGATTCTATTCACCAAGAGGTGAGGATAGTTAAGCAAGAACGAACTGAGCGGGTGAAGACTTCTCTAACAAGATTTCTAGGCCCACACTAATATGCCGTTTTAAAAACGGATGGTCAACTTCGAATCTTTCTTGGAGTAGTGGATGGTGAAGAGAAGAATGTTGATTGGCCAAGAAATAAGAAGTTCATCAAAGGAGCCAACTTAGCATTTGGAGCTCAATTATGGTGCAAGAGTCAATATAGTGGATTCCGGGGAGTGCACAAGTATATCAACGGTGATAGAGAAACTCAAGTATGGGATCCAGGCATATGTTTCAAGAATCAATACTTGAGGATCCTAGTTGCTAGCTTGAAATCTCTTAAGGGTTTGACACAATTCATTTGGGACCCCGGAGGTCGAATCAATAGCAAACTTGGTTGGAGATTCAAGGAGGAGTGGAAGCATAAGCCTCTCTAACAAGGATCTCCTCACCAAGTCTAACTTAAGACTATAAACTAAAGCGCTAAGTGGGAGACACCCCACCATGGTAATATCCTTCTAACTTTCTCTCTTTTACTTTTTGATGTTTGTTGGGTAATTTGAGTAGAATAATGTGTTTATGGAGTTTTATGATGTTTTGGGACTTGAAAACCTGTTTTGGATGTCAAAATTGATGCCTTAGAGGCAGAATTTTTGTTGCAGGAGCAGAGACCTATGCGTCCACACAGCCTTGTGCGTCCACACAGTTCCCCTGTTTTTCAGTTTTTGTGCGTCCGCACACCATCGTGCACACGCACAACCGCCAATACTCCCTCTGTTCGCAGCACGCGCACGGCTTGTGAGTGTGCATGCCACCTTCTTTTTCCCTTCTATGTGACCGCACACCATGCGTGCGGCTGTACACGTCCCCTTTTCAGAAAAAAAGCCTCTTGTGCGAGCGCGTCACTCTGTGCGCTCGCACAGCTTGAACAATACCCCGTGGCCGCAGCGCACGCACAGGCTGTGCATGTGCACCCACCCCCCTTCCCTCTCCCGTGCGCTCGCACACCCTCCTGTGCGGCCGCACAGGACGCGTTTCACCTTCTGCCCGCAGCGTCCGCATGACCTGGTGCACATGCACACCCCCTTCTTTCTCCCTGTGTGCGTCCGCATACGAGCTTGTGCGTCCACACAGGTCACTTTTCAAACATTAATTCGAAAGAAAGGGGACTCGCGCTTCAATTCCTTAACCTCCTCCAACCCTTTCTTCTTCTCTCTGAGACCACTCAACCCTTCTCCTTCACACCATTACCCCCTCCCTCCGCGACCAGCCACCTCCGCGACCACCGCATCGCCGTCGCCTCTCTTTCTCTCTCTCCTTCTTTCTTTTTCTTCTTCTCCTCTGTTCTACACTTCCCCTTCTCTCTTTCTTCCCTGTCTCTACCTCCGTGCAAGTGCGCAGCCCTAGGCCACGCATCCTTGTTCTGGCAAGCAACTGCCAGCAACGGCAGACCCCTGTGCCGTTGCGCCCCACTCTGTCTCGCCCTCACCTTCCTTCAATCCTTCTTCTTCTACATTACAAGTTCCAGCCCTGTTTCCCTGCCCTGATTTCTAATTATCTGGATTGAAAGTGGATGTTGATACTAACTGAGCATTTTGGATTGCTTTCTGGACTGTGTAATTGATAAACCACTATTTTACGGTTTATCTTATGCTCAATTGAGTGGATTTTATCAATCTTTCATACACTTATTCATACTAATTGCATGGTTTTACATTTTCCTTCCTAATCTTGTGCTATGATTAAAAACATGCTTCTTTGGCCTTAATTTTGCTATGTTTAATCCCCTCTTATTACCATTCGATGCCTTGATATGTGTGTTAAGTAATTTCAGAGTTTATAGGGCAGGAATGGCTTAGAGGATGGAAAGGAAGCATGCAAAAGTGGAAGAAACACAAGAAATTGAAGGAACTGCTAAGCTGTCCAGCCTGACCTCCTGGTACTAAATCGACCATAACTTGAGCTACAAAGGTCCAAATGAAGCATTTCTAGTTGCGTTGGAAAGCTAACATCCGGGGCTTTGAAATGATATATAATTTGCCATAATTGCCACGCTATTAGGCGACACACATGCATGGATCACACGCACGCGTGACCTGGAGAAAATTCAATCTACGCGTATGCATGGACGACGCGTACGCGTGACAGTGCCGCGTGCTGGACGTATCAGAAATCGCTGGGGGCAATTTCTGAGCTATTTTTGACCTAGTTTTCGGCTTAGAAACCACAGATTAGAGGCTATAGAGTGGGGGAATCAAATCATTCATTCATCAATTCACAATTTAGGTTTTAGATGTAGTTTCTAGAGAGAGAGGCTCTCTCCTCTCTCTGGGTTTTAGGATTTCTCTTAGGTTAGGTTTACTTCTTCTCAATTGATACTTGATGCAAGAGAAAAGTCAAAGCATGGGTACATGACATGAAGAGCATGTTGCATCAAGCTTAATCAATAATTGACACAAACAAGATTATTGATAAGCATGATAGCATTTGGTCCCATCCTAACTCAATGATGATGAGGTACAAAAACAAGGGATCATGAGTCAGGAAGGACTAAAGCACTAATCTTGTGTGTAGAGTAAATATTACAATTAATGCCAAACAAGTCACAAAGCACCAAGAGTAACCAAGAAGTTTTCAACAATTGAGTAAGAGCTTTCAACATCATTATTAAAATAAGAAACTTAGGAAAGAAGATAAGAACAACCTATAAAAACAAAATTAAAATGCAATAAATGAAAATAAGCAAATGCAATAAAAGAAATTGGAAGAATATTTTTTTTACCAGTGCGGACGCGTCATGCACGCTTCCGCGCTGATGCGCAGTTAGCCAAAGGACTCGTACGCGCCAGGTGCGCGCACGCGTGGGTTGCAGGCACAGAATAGGCACAAACTGGGCATAACTCTCTGGAACATGTACCAAGAGGGCAGGTGGTGCTATCGGCGCGCACGCGCACAGCGTGCGTGCGCTCGCATTACGCAATTAGAGTTAAGGGCGCGTACGCGCCAGGTGCAAGCATGCGCGGGTGGTTTGTGCCTCAGGCATGGTGCTGGCACAGTGTAGGCGCAACTCTCGGGTCAATGTATGGGGGGATAAATTTTTGCATCCACGCGTACTCATACATGACGCGCCCGCGTGGATGGTTGAAAATGCTTGAGGCGCGCGTACGCGCGGGTTGGTGCTCTGTTGTTCAAAATTTTTCTATGTTTTGCACCAATCCAAGCATTCCAAACCTCTAAACAGCTACCCAAACACCATGAAACCTTATTTAACCTACTAAACTACCAATTATACTCAATAAACTCAACAAAATATGAAATTAAACTAATTACCAATATGTACAAAAGGGAAAAATGAAAAGAATTTACCATGGTGGGGTGTCTTCTACCTAGCACTTTTACTTATTGTCCTCAAGTTGGACTTATGGGGAGCTCCTCCCAAGGTGGCTTATGCTTGAAGCTATCCTTAAACATCCACCAATGCTTGAATCTCCAATAAGCTTTAGTCTTCAAAGATGATAATTCCAAGCCTTGATGGAGTTCCACACAAGCCATGTGCTCCCAAAATTGGTATTCATATATTTTCGGATCCCAAATCTTGTTTCTACACCCATCTTCAAATTGATCATCATGATTCCACTTGGGTGTCATGACCTTAGAATTCTCAGAGAAGTTTCCAAAACATTCTCCTAGACCCATGCAATTTGGTTCTACACCAACCATTGCTATTCAACTTTGAGCATGCAACCATTATGAACTTAAAGTGATGTTTCCAACCACTACACAACTCTCTCCTACTCTTAACTCCATAAAGAGGTCTAAGTTGACCATCATTTTCAATCAAACCATATTCAAGTGAGAAAGTAAAGATTAAGGATAAGAATTTTACCCACTTGAATGTTGTGTAGGATAGTGACTTAGGAAGGGGGACCTCCCCACACTTAGCCAATGCGAGGTCTACGCCCTTGTGCTCCTTCTTGACTACCTCCACCTTTTTACAATTTTCCTCAACTTCAACCTCTTTCTCTTGGTGGCTTGCTTCCAATTAAATTTCTTCTTCATTGCTCACCAAGGGTATGGGAGGTGAGGTATCTTCTTCTTCACTCTCTATGTCAAGCCCAACGGGAGAGGATTCAATTGTACATAAGAATTCATCAATGATTGAATCCATCTCTTGATCAACCTCTTCAAAGTTTTCCACCATGATATGCCTTGGAGGTTGTACACCCTCCTCAACATCAACATCAAGCATCTTGGAAGAGGGCTCTCTAATTCTATATTCCCATGGACTTCCAACATATCCTAGATCTTCAACCACTTCTTCCTTTTCAATTGTCTTAACTTCCTCCTCTTGTTGCACTCCTTGCTTCAACTCCTCTTCTTCACATTGAAGCTCTAAACTCACTCCCTCACTATGCTCCTTAATTGCTTCTCCACATTCGTCAATGGGAGTGCCTTGGTTGCTTAGGCTTAGTTGGGAGGATACCATGTTGATAACGGCTTCCGCTATGGTAGCTATCTTGGCTTCTAACTCCTTGAACTCCTTTTGGTTCTCTTCTTGCCTTCTAATGTAAGAAGTAACACATTGTTGGAGAGAATCATCCATTGGAGGTGGTGTGGAGGAAAGTTTCATAATTGGAAGTTGGTTCATCTTAGTAAGGGTAAGGAGGTGGTGTATATTGAGGTGGTTCTTGAGAGTAATTGTGTTGGAATGGTGGTGGTTCCATGTGTGGTTCATATGGTTCATAAGGTGGTTGGTATGGTGGATAAGAATTAGGGTCATAATGGGGTGTTTGGTGGTAGGGAGCTTGTGAGTAAGGTGGTTCAAAGTCATGTTGAGGGGGTGGTTCATAGGAATGTGGTGGTGGTTGTTGACAATTGCAATAAGGGTCACCACATCCATTAGATTGATATGCATTAGGATTAGAATTATACCCATAAGAAACCAGAGGGGGTTGTTGCCAAGAAGGGTGATCAATCCTTTGAGGCTCTCTCCACCTTTGATTGTTCTATCCTTGATGCATGTTACCATTGTAGTTCCCATTTCCTACAACATAATTTGAGCCAAACTCATAGCCAAAGTGAGGATGAGAATTTATAATAGTAAGTAAAAACAAAAGCTAACAAAATAAGCAACAAAGTCCTAAACTTAACAAAAACTAACAAACAAGCAAAAGACAAACATATTCACAATATTCACAATAGCCAATAATGTAACACCATCGCAACTCCCCAGCAACGGCGCCATTAATTTGATAGTGAGAATCGTTGTCGGTCTAGATTTTCTTCCTAAAGAAGGGAATTACTTCGTTGTAAGCATAGCTCCAAACCAACAAACAACTCTCACATCAAATTAAAACATGATTTTGTCACAAGTACAAACCCCAATGAAAATTAACCGGAGTATTTAGACTCCGGGTCGTCTCACAAGGAATTACAATGAAGTGATCAACTATTGGCTATGAAAATGCAAGGGGGTTTGATTTTATATTTTTGCAAGAAATTAAATGACAAGAAAAGTAAATTAAGCAAGTAACTGAAGAAGGCAATTAATAAAGAGAGACATTCATGGCAAGAATTGAGATCATAGGCTTTCTATCCTAGTCATGCAATGATTAATTCATCTTATTTAGTCAACTCCAACACATAGGGAGAAAGTCAAACAAGACTAGTTAATCTCAAATCAAAAGTCCTAATCAACTCACTAATTGAATTAGCAAAAGATTAGCGTCATTGAAAATGATATTAACTAACAACTCTAGATCACCAACATAAGTTGGGTTTTCATGACTCAAGATTGCATAATTACTCTTTCCAAGCCAAAAATGCTCAAAATCTACTCTAAAGCCCAACCAAGCATTTTATTAAACACTTGGAAGGAATAAAAAGAAAGCATAATAAATGACAAAAAATAGTAAAATCTACCAACTACAAATTGCAAGGAAAGTAAATCAACAATTCAAATCATCAATTAAAAGAACATCAACATTAAATTTCATTAAATGTAAACAAGATCCAAGATAAGTATTCATAAACATAAAGAGACATAAAAGTAAAATTAACACAAAAACTAAGAAGAATAGAGTAGTAGGAACAAGAAATTGTAAAGAAAATAAGATGAGAACATGGAATTAAGCTTAGATCTAAGATGGATTAACCTAACCTAATTCTAGAGAGAAAAGGGAGCTTCTCTCTCTAGAAACTAACCTACATGATGCTATACTACCAAACAATTGCTCTCCCCTTTGCCCAAGCTTGACTTCTGCATGAAATAAAATCAGAAATGGGTTGGATTGGGCCCAAAATGAGCTGCAAAATCGCTGGGGGCGATTTCACTTTAGTCGGCCACGAGCAGCATCGGCACGCACTCGTACATGGGACGTGCACGCCCCTAAATGCGAAGCAACATATAGAAAATTTAATATCATTTCGAAGCCCCGGATATTAGTTTTCCAAAGCAACTAGAACTGCCTCATTTGGACCTTTGTAGCTCAAGTTATGGTCGATTGAGTGCGAAGAGGTCAGGCTTGACAACTTTACGGTTCCTTCATTTCTTCATGAATTCTCCCACTTTGCATGCTTTTCTCCTCACCTCTTCCATCCAATACTTGCCTTATGGACCTGAAATCACTCAACAAACATATCAAGGCATCGAATGGAATTAAAGTGAATTAAAATCACCAATTTTAGGGCCTAAAAAGCATGTTTTCATATTTAGGCACAAATTAAGGGAGAATTGCAAAACCATGCTATTTCATTGAATAAATGTGAGAAAAGGTGAGAAAATCCCCCAAATTAAGCACAAGATAAACAACAAAATCGGGGTTTATCAAGGTCAGTCCTTGACTTCCGGAGGTAAGCTTTTTCTCTCTTAAACACCAACATTTGACTCTTTCTTTTGTTAGATATGATAGATTGCATGATAATAACTGTTTGAACGTATGTTTTGCTTGGTTAAAGTAATGAGTTTCCTTTCAAGACCCTTTTTATAGCATTTCACTAATTTAAATTGATAATTTGTGCTAAACTTGTTTGAAGACTGTAAATTGGAACATGAATTATAGCTAACAACACACAAACATGTGAGATTTGAGCTTAATTACATGGTTACACTATTTAACCATAATATTCCATTCTTGTGTGTTCTCTTCTCTATGATTGCAATCTATATTTTGTTCCATTCTATATGTCCATTTTTTAGTGTATTTACATGCTTGCATATATATGATTGAGGCCATTATTTTTTATTAGCTCACTCATCCCAAATAGCCTACCATTTCAATTACCTTTGTTTGCCACTTTGAGCCTTTTAATCCCCTTTTGTTCTATATTTTACCACATCACTAGCCTTTAGTGGAAAAATAATTAATTACCCCAAGTAAATCTTTGGTTAGCTTAAGTTAGAGGTTGTGTATTAATTAAGTGTGAGGAACTGTGGGAACTTGGGTTGATGAAAGTGTACAATGTTCTATTGACAAAATATTGGAAATTTGGGTACCTACTCATGTGAGATCAGAAAATTAAAAATCCATGTGTATTGACATGTTATGTTTGCTTTCATGTTCATAAAAAAATTTAAACCAAAAAAATATTTAAATAAATAAATAAATAAATAAGGGGAAAAAATTACCCCAATGTTAAGTTTAATGAAGGATCAATGCATATGATAAAATTAAAAATTTGGTACATGAGTATGTGATACAAAAGTGGAAATTATGGGTAGCTAGGCATGATTTTGGAATTACATAGAGTGTGTGTGTTAGGTGAGAGCTTAGGTTAATCAAAGATCCATATTACAGCTCACTTGGCCATACATATATCCTTACCCTTACCTTAGCCCCATGATGACATGTCATCATGTCATATTTTTCTATACTTTTTCATACAAGAAATTGATGATTAGTACTTAAATATTGCATGATTTTGTGCTTAAAAGGTATATTTCCTTGATCTTTTAATTTTATAAACTTTGTAGGAAATAAGAAGAAAAAGAAGCAAAAAAGCACAAAATAAGCTCAAAAGAAGAAAAGAAAGATTTTAGGGCACACTTTAAAGTTTGAGCATGCTTTGGAACCTTAGGCCACGCTTTTAAAAGCGTGGTCCATGACCATGAAGCCTTGGCATTAGTAACATGATACATTAGTATTAATATCTTATGCATGCATTACCATGAATTGATAATTAAAGCATTCATGCATGAAACATTTATTACTAATGCCTATTGGCAAATCAAGCTTTACGTTAATGTATTGGCATGAGTAAGTAATATAATAAAGTATGAATGAATGAAATGAATGAACGAGTAATTGGCATTACTAGTAATTGGCATCATGCATGCATTTAATTATTAATGCCATCATGAACCATGCATTATTAACGCATTGGCAATATTAATTGAGAATGAATGAAATGAATGAACGAGTAATTGGCATTACTAGTAAAGCCAATGAAAGCAAAGTTAAAGCAAGGAAGCAACGTTCATTAAGCAAGAGAGCGCTAGCGTTCATTAAACATTGAGCGTTCACTTTGGAAGTGAGCGCCACGTTCACTTTTTGAACTTTTGCGTGAATTCAAGCTTGGGAGGCAAGCTCGGGCCATCCCACACACTAAGGGCGCTCAAGGTTTGAGCGTAGCGTTCACTAAGGGAACGCCCATGAGGAAGCACTCAACCAAAGGAAGCCAAGCGCTCAAATTTGGAGCGCAGTGCTCAATAAGCGAGCGCCAACCAAGAAAGGCACGCACCAAATTGGCGCACTAAAGGGAATGAACGGGGCGTTCACTTTCCCAACTGAACGCTCCACTGGACCATCACCATGCCAACCCTGACCCACTTATTCAAGGTCAAATCCAAATCACCCCATTTAATTGAAGCCCCAAAGCAAGCAAAGCCCATTGACATGATTCAAAGGCACAAGAAAAAGCTAGATTAGGAATTTTATTTAAATTCTAATTTGTTTTCAATTTTAATTTGATTTTAATTTTGTAAAGACTATATAAAGGCATCAATTCCATTTCATTGGGAAGTTCGGTTGGGCTGCCAGGCAGCAGTAGGAGTAGGATTAGGAGTAGAATAAAAGGCTCTCCCTTGATACACTTTAATTCTTTTGCACTTTTACATTTCAGTTATATTGAATTCAGTTTATGAAATTCCAATCTTCTGCTATAATTTCCTCTTCTAATACAATTTCCTTTTCTGCAAATTTTATGTTCACCCAATTCCCTTTACATTTGATGCAATTTACGTTTCTTGCTCTTTAATATTCTGCCATTTACTTTCTGTATTTTACAATTCCTGCAATTTATGTTCTGTTACTTCAATTTCATCCAATTCACCACTGTTAGCTTGACTAAACTAATCACCTCACTAAAGTTGATTGATCCATCAATCCCTATGGGATCGACCTCACTCTTGTGAGTTATTACTACTTGATGCGACCCGGTACACTTGCCGACGAGTTTGTGTGGACATCGAATTTCCACCCATCAAGTTTTTGGCGCCGTTGCCGGGGATTGATATAGATCGACAATGATTAAGTGGGTAAGAAGTCTAGATTAAGCATTTTGCTTTGTTTTTGTTCTTTTAATTTTCTATTTTCTGCTAAAACCAAGGTGTTTGAGTTATTGCCTCACTAAGAAATTCTTCTCTATGACATGAATTTCAACTTTTACTGGTGATGTATTTTACAAAATTCAAATGGAGTTCAACTCATCTTGTGATCAAACAAGTTTTATGGGATATTACCCACCACCACCAATTGACTATTCTAATGGTGGCTGGGAACATCACTAAGAAATCACAAATTTTGAGCACTCCAATCAATGGAGATATGCTTCAGAGCCACAAGATGAGCAAGACAAATTCATGGAATATTATCCAACACCACAAAATGATTCATATCAGTATCCTAATGGTGGCTGGGAGTATCACCAAGAATTAATAGATTCTAAGCAACCCAATCAATGGGGATATGCTTCAGAAATTGACCAAGCAGATCACATGAGATACTGTCCAGAATCACAACATGATTTATGTCATTATCCTCATAGTGACTGGGCATATCAACAAGAGTGTGAACAATCAATTGAAATGAATTTCCTTCCAGAGCCACAAAGTGAATCACACTGTTGTGACACTGACACAAACTATGGCTGGGAAGGGAATTTTAATGCTCCATATGATACTCATCAAGAGACATCATCACTGGAGTGTGCTTTCAATAAATTCATGCAAAATTGTCCCCCAATGCAACAAGATGATCCATACTATGATGAATTCCACAATTCTTCAAGTTGTGATTGGGAGGATCAAACTCAGACAGCACTCAATATGTCATACTCCATTAATCAAAAGCCATTATCACTTGAGCAAACCTTCAATTCATTCATGCAAAACTATCCAACCTCACCTCCCAGTTTCTCATATGAAAATCCTTCATCACTTGATGATGCCTCAACACAAAGTTTCCTCCATGATCCATACCAACCACAAAATTCGTTCCACAATTCAGAAAATTCATTTCATGCCCCTCAAAACATCATCACAATACATTCATGCCCACAAAATCTCTCTCAACCTTCATCCCTTAAGCTAATTTGAACAATACTTACAAACATCCATAGACTCTTGGAAAGAACAAGAAACCCTTTGTAATAAGATGGATGGATATTTGGAGCAAGCAAGGAGAAACAATGAATTGCTAAGCAAGGAAGATGAAGATTAATTGGTGGATGTGAAGGAGGAAGTAGAAGAGCAAGATGAAAAGGCTACTGTATCAAGTGAAATTTCAATGGAGGAGGAGGTTGTGGAGGTATATGAGCCAAGGATTCCATATCCACAGAGGCTAATTGAAGTGACAATGGAACATGAAGATTCCCTCCCAAAGGACTTAATGGAAAATCATGAAGAAGAAATGGAGGAAGACAGTCAAGGAGATTCACATTCAATTGAAACAGAGAATTACATACAAGATGAGTTCATTGAACCACAGTTTCAAGAAGCTTTTGACGAAGATAATGCTCCACCACTCACACAACCACCAAGTCTTGAAATCAAAGAAGTGAAGGCAACTGACAACAACACCGAGAAGAGGATTGTGACTAACCCACAATTGATCATATCCATGAAGAAGAAAAGGTCAACTGCAAACAATCCCCCCTGATCCAGAAATCAAGACAGGGGACACTAGCTGGTTCATCTCTCCCCTTGAGGTCATTCCTCTTAACAAACTGGAAAAAGAGGAAGAAAGTGACGAAAAACATGTCAAGCTAATAACACTAAAAGAGCGCTTGTTGGGAGGCAACCCAACCTTAGGTAACATTTCATTTCTCTGCTTGGTTTATTTTCTTTCTTTCCTTTGTTTAAATTTCAATAAATTGGCATATGATTACATTCTAAGTTTGGTGTTGCCCTGCAACAATTTTTTTTCAATATTTCTGGATGATTGCATCAAATCAAAAATGAAAGTGTCACACTGAGATTCTAAGTTTGGTGTGCCACTTATTTTCTATGCAATTTATTTAGCAACATTATTTGTCTGCATAATCATAATGCCTCTGTAGTTTTATTCTTTTCTTTTGGTTTGACACTTTGTTATTCTATTTACTTTAGTCATTTCTTTATTTTTAATGCTTTTATTTATTTTGCTCCTTGACTGTTTTTGTTAAATACCTCACCAAGAAATCCTTACTCATGACAGATTCTTTGCTTCGTGATTGTATTTAACATATAACAGTTCCCTTTGTTTAGTTTTAGTTCAAATAAATTGACATATGGTTGCATTCTAAGTTTGGTGTTGCTATGCAACAAAATTTGATCCCAATCCATACTAGATACTTGCATCAATTCTAAGTGAAAGTGTCACACTAAGTTTAGTGTGCCACTTATATTTTTAAGCAATGTATCATCTTATGTTTGCAATCACAATGTCTCTGTTTCCTGTGCCTTGATGGTTATTTTTTATTTTGCTTGCTTAAACACATGTACTATTAATATTTCATTGTGTAAGACACTCATGATCCATCTTAGCCCCATTACCACTGTTATAATTGTTGCTTGAGGATGAGCAAGCATTCTGAGTTTGGCATGGGAAGGGGAGGAATAGGAGGAAAAGGACAACAACAAGGAAGATGAACTACAAGGTGGTAACGCTCCTTTCTCCTCCTACTTACTTCCAGCATTGTAAATTTCATGATTATCTTTATCTTCTCAGTATGCATGTGTGGTATGAATAAGCATAGCCTGAATTTTGAATTGTAACATGTTGTTGTGACATTATGACTACCATCTTGAATTTTGTGAGTTCAAAAGCAATAAAGCATCATGGTTATAAACAAACAAGGTCATTAAAGAAGAATGCAGCATATAAGCATACAAGTTTTGGAAAGCTAGTATGATTAATTGTTGCTCAATTGCATTAGATTTTATTTAATTGAAGTTTTCATCTAGGACATTTTATGAAATTTTTGAAATCATGAAAACTTTGAAAGAAGCAAATGCAAATAAGGCAAGAAAGAAAAAGGGAAAGAATGAGAAAGCTGAAGGCTCTGAGTACCAATGACAATTAAGTTGTTAAGTACTTGTGGTGTTTATGTATCAGGCAAAAAGCTTAAAAATAAAACACCTAGAGTCAAGGTTAGGCTCAAGTGCAAAAGCACTCCCTCAAAGCTCAAGGCTTTGAGCATCAATAATTAGAGAGTCAAGCAAAGAAACAAATGAGCTTAATGAAGTCCTCTAATTAAATACTTGTGGAGCTTATGTATCAAGTGGTAATACTTGAAAACAAAGAATTTAGAATCGTAGCTTTGTTATCAACTCATGGAGCAAAGCATCCAAAAGGAGAAGCTAAAAAGAAAATCAAAAGCTGTTTCAAGGAAGAAATATAAGGAAAAGATTTCATAAAATAAGCTAGATAGAAGCATCAATCATCTATTTCTTTTGTGACTGTAGCATGCATAGAAAACTAGCCAACCATGAACATTAACTTACTATTCTTCTCACCTTAGTTTGTCAAAAATTACTGCATGATTCTTTTCTTGCTTGGGGACAAGCAAGGTTTAAGTTTGGTGTTGTGATGACATGTCATCATGTCATGTTTTTCTATGCTTTTTCATACAAGAAATTGATGATTAATGCTTAAATATTGCATGCTTTTGTGCTTAAAAGGTATATTTCCTTGATCTTTTGATTTTATAAACTTTGTAGGAAATAAGAAGAAAAAGAAGCAAAAAAACCACAAAATAAGCTCAAAAGAAGAAAAGAAGGATTTTGGGGCATACTTTAAAGTTTGAGCACGCTTTGGAACCTTAGGCCACGCTTTTAAAAGCGTGGCCTATAACCATGAAGCCTTGGCATTAGTAACATGATACATTAGTATTAATATCTTATGCATGCATTACCATGAATTGATAATTAAAACATGCATGCAGGAAACATTTATTACTAATGCCAATTGGCAAATCAAGCTTTACGTTAATGCATTGGCATGACTAAGTAATATAATAAAGTAAATTAAAGCATGCATGCATTTAATTATTAATGCCATCATGAACCATGCATTATTAACGCATTGGCATTATTAATTGAGAATGAATGAAATGAATGAACGAGTAATTGGCATTACTAATAAAGCCAATGAAAGCAAAGTTAAAGCAAGGAAGCAACATTCATTAAGCAAGAGAGCGTTAGCATTCATTAAACAATGAGCATTCACTTTGGAAGTGAGCGCCACGTTTACTTTTTGAACTTTTGCGTGAATTCAAGCTTGGGAGGCAAGCTCGGGCCATCCCACACACTAAGGGCGCTCAAGGTTTGAGCGTAGTGTTCGCTAAGGGAATGCCCATGAGGAAGCGCTCCACCAAAGGAAGTGCTCAACCAAAGGAAGCCAAGCGCTCAAATTTGGAGCGCAACGCTCAATAAGCGAACGCCAACCAAGAAAGGCACGCACTAAATTGGCGCACCAAAGGGAATGAACGGGGCGTTCACTTTCCCAACTGAACGCTCCACTGGAGCATCACTAATTCCTACAATTTATGTTCTATTGCTTTAATTTCATCCAATTCACCACTGTTAGCTTGACTAAACTAATCACCTCACTAAAGTTGCTTGATCCATCAATCCTTGTGGGATCGACCTCACTCTTGTGAGTTATTACTACTTGATGCGACCCGGTACACTTGTCGGTGAGTTTGTGTTGACATCGAATTTCCACCCATCACCCCATAACAACCTTGAAAAGACCTCATGATGTTTGCATTTGTATACTAAATTTTTGTTGATTGGTTAGATGAAGAACAAAGTTTAGAAAGAATGACTAGAGAAGAGTAGAGTGAATTAAACCTAGACACTTGAGCGATTAGAGTGAATATCCACTACTAGTGAAGGTTCCATACTTGATTCTATGTTCCCTGCTTTCATGAGCTGTCCTCTTACAAGTTTACTTTTCTTTTATTGTGTGATTTAAATTAGTGGAATCTGATTTGTTTTTGTCTTGTAGAACTTATTTACTTTTAACCAAGTAGACAGAATCATCATGGCATATAGTTGCATTCATAGGTTGTATCTCATGAGTCTTACTTTCCCCCATTCATTCTTTTTATCTCCTTGAGCTTAGCATGAGGACATGCTAATGTTTATGTGTGGGGAGATTGATAAACTACTATTTTATGGTTTATCTTATGCTCAATTGAGTGGTTTTTATCAATTTTTTGCACACTTATTCATACTATTTGCATGATTTTACAATTCCTTCCCAATTTTGTGCTATAATTGAAAACTTGCTTGCTAAGCCTTTAAATTGTGTATTTTAATTCCCCTTTATACCATTTGATGCCGTGATCTATGTGTTAAGTGCTTTCAGGCTTTATAGGGTAGGAATGGTTTAGAGGATAGAAAGGAAGCTTGCAAAAATGGAATGAGCACAACAAATAAAGGAGACAACCTGCGAGAAGTGACGCGCATGCATGGCTCACGCGTGTGCGTGAATTGGAGTTCGCACAGCGATGCGTGCACATACCTGACGCGTACGCGTGACACGCAAAGTTGACTAGTGACGCGTACGCGTGGCTGACGCGTACGCATGACATGCGCTACCTGCAGAAAACGCTGGGGGCGATTTTGGGCTAAGTTTGGACCTAGTTTTTGGCCAAAAAACATAGACTAGAGCCAGGGGACAAGTAGAGACTCAACAAACATTCTCATTCGCATAGTTTTTAGTTTTAGATTAGAATCTTAGAGAAAAAACACACTTCCTCTAGGTTTTCTACACACTCATAGTTTTTATAGTTTTCTACACACTCATTATTCTAGTTTGTTTTCTTATTCCTTTACTCTTTTGATTACTTATTAACCCTGTTCAGATACGTATGTTGCATTTTGGGATTTATTAATGCAAAGAAATATTTTTACTTTTAATTAATTTTCATTTCCTATTTTATTTAATTTATCATGTCTTCTTCTTATATTTCTGTGAACGTTATATTCATGTCAATGGAGTAGACTCCCAAATTTACTTGGGGTTTAAGTAAAAAGAGACCCTTGAGTTGGAATGCTCAAGAGATTAGTTAAATTGGAAGTTGTTGGCTAATTCTCTATTTACTAATGCTAATCCTTCCATAAGGAGAGGATTAGGACTTACGAATAAGAGTTAGCTCAATCACTTGACTTTCCTTTATTTAGTAAGGGTTAACTAAGTGAAAACAACAACCTCTTGATACTACACTTGAGCGAATTCCAACAAGGATAGAATTTCCAATTAATCCTTTCCCCGGTCAAGGCTTTTTATTTTGATTATATAAAACCTCTTTTAATTTATACTGCTTAATTTACAATTATTTATTTTTTCCATTTTCCAACTCTTAAAATTTCTCAGAAAACTCTCGATTAATAAAATAGCACCCTTTTGTCAACTCGTTGGGAGACGACCTGGGATTTCTACTCCTAGTATTTTTATTCTAAATTTGTGACAACCCTTCTAAATTGATAAGCGGATTTTCGTCGGTTAAGAACTGTACTTACAACACTGTTCTTACTATAATTTCTTAATTGGCTGATTTCCGCTCGCATCACGAAACCCTCACTAGGTGTGTATACACTCTCAACGCTCAGTGTTTAGGGTCAATTCACTCAAATCTCCTTCCAGTCATGCTTTCAAGGATTTACTTTTCATCTAACAATCAACAAACAAGTGATGCATGAATGCAATTATCATGAGGACTTCATATGGTTGTAATGGGGTTAGGGTAAGTGGTGCACGAAATTGTGATCATCAATGGCGCTAACAACTTGGTACGCACAATTGTAATCTCAACTCTTTATCACAACTTCGCGCAACTAACCAGCAAGTGCACTGGGTCGTCCAAGTAATAAACCTTACGTGAGTAAGGGTCGATCCCACGGAGATTGTCGGCTTGAAGCAAGCTATGGTCACCTTGCAAATCTCAGTCAGGCGGATTCATATGGTTATAGAGATTTTATAATTAAAAGATAAATAAAACGTAAAGTAAAGATAGAGGTACTTATGTAATTCATTGGTGAGAATTTCAGATAAGCGTATAGAGATGCTTCCATTCCTCCTGAACCTCTGCTTTCCTGCTGTCTTCATCCAATCATTCATACTC
Organism: Arachis ipaensis; assembly: GCF_000816755.2. NCBI lineage: Eukaryota > Viridiplantae > Streptophyta > Magnoliopsida > Fabales > Fabaceae > Arachis > Arachis ipaensis. Next base: position 90,984,508 of record NC_029791.2, read on the forward strand.
CTTTCTATGGCAAGCTGTATGTTAGGCATCACCGTTGTCAATGGCTACATCCTATCCTCTCAGTAAAAATGGTCCAATGCGCTGTCACTGCATGGCTAATCATCTGTCGATTCTCGATCATAATGGAATAGGATTTACTATCCTTTTGCATTTGTCACTATGCCCAGCACTTGCGAGTTTGAAGCTCGTCACAGGCATTCTTTCCCAGATCCTACTCAGAATACCATAGACAAGGTTTAGACTTTTCGGATCGCACGAATGGTCGTCCATGGGTTCTAACTTATACCACGAAGACTCTGATTAAGGAATCTCAGAGATACTCATTCAATCTAAGGTAGAACGGAAGTGGTTGTCAGGCACGCGTTCATAGGGAATGATGATGAGTGTCACGATCATCACATTCATATTGAGGTGCGAATGAATATCTTAGAATAGGAATAAGCTTGAATTGAATAGAAAAACAATAGTACTTTTTATTAATTCATGAGGAACAGTAGAGCTCCACACCTTAATCTATGGTGTGTAGAAACTCTACCGTTGAAAATACATAAGAACAAGGTCTAGGCGTGGCCGCGAGACCAGCCCCCATGATCTAAGAACTAAACGTCCCAAGATGTCTAATACAATAGTAAAAAGTCCTATTTATGCTAAACTAGTTACTAGGGTTTACAGAAATAAGTAAATGGTGCAGAAATCCATTTCTGGGGCCCACATTGTGTGTGCTTGGGCTGAGCATTGAGCTTTACACGTGTAGAGGCTTCTCTTGGAGTTGAACGCTAGTTTGTAACCTGTTTCTGGCGTTTAACTCCACTTTGCAACCTGTTTCTGGCGTTTAACTCCAGAATATAGCATGGAACTGGCGTTGAACGCCAGTTTGCATCATCTAAACTCAGGAAAAGTATGGACTATTATATATTTCTGGAAAGCCCTGGATGTCTACTTTCCAACGCAACTGAGAGCGCGCCATTTAGAGTTCTATAGCTCCAGAAAATTCACTTTGAGTGCAGGGAGGTCAGAATCCAACAGTATCAGCGGTCCATTGTCAACCTCTGAATCAGATTTTTGCTCAGGTCCCTCAATTTCAGTCAGAAAATACCTGAAATCATAGAAAAACACACAAACTCATATTAAAGTCTAGAAATGTGATTTTTATTTAAAAACTAATAAAAATATGCTAAAAACTAACTGAATTACACTAAAAACTATGTAAAAATAATGCCAAAAAGCGTATAAATTATCCACATCCTTTCCAGTGTCCAGGATTATGAAATCAGTAGGGATGTAAAGGCCTTCAACCTTTACTAACACGTCCTCTACTTGTTCATAAGCCATTTTCATAGATTTGTCTGCCATCTCAAATGAGAAATTGGCAGCCTGTACCTCAAGGATTCCTAGTTTCTCCATTACAGAGAGTGGGATTAAGTTTATTCCTGACCCCAGGTCACACAGAGCCTTCTCAAAGGTCATGGTGCCTATGTTACAGGGTATTAAGAATTTACCAGGATCTTGCTACTTTTGAGGTAATTTCTGCCTATCCAATGCATTCAGTTCATTGGTGAGCAAGGGAGGTTCATCTTCCCAAGTCTCATTACCAAATAATTTGGCATTCAGCTTCATGATTGCACCAAGATACTTCGCAACTTGCTCTTTAGTAACATCTTCATTATTTTCAGAAGAAGAATACTCATCCGAGCTCATGAAGGGCAGAAGGAGGTTCATTGGAATCTCTATGGTCTCTAGATGAGCCTCAGATTCCTTTGGTTCCTCTAAGAGACACTCCTTATTGGTCACTGGACGTCCCAGGAGGTCTTCTTCACTAGGATTCACGTCCTCCCCCTCCCTTGTAGGTTCGGCCATGATGGTTAAATCAATGGCCTTGCACTCTCTCTTTGGATTTTCTTCTGTATTGCTTGGAAGAGTACTAGGAGGAGTTTCAGTGACTCTTTTACTCAGCTGGCCAACTTGTGCCTCCAAATTTCCAATGGAGGACATTGTTTCATTCATGAAACTCACAGTGGCTTTAGATAGATCAGAGACTATATTTGCCAAGCTAGATGGATTCTGCTCAGAATTCTCTGTCTGTTGCTGAGTGGATGATGAAAAAGGTTTACTATTGTTAAACCTATTTCTTCCACCATTATTAAAGCCTTGTTGAGGCTTTTGTAGATCCTTCCATGAGAAATTTGGATGATTTCTCCATGAGGGGTTATAGGTGTTTCCATAAGGTTCACCCATGTAATTCACCTCGGCTATTGCAGGGTTCTCAGGATCATAAGCTTCTTCTTCAGAAGATGCCTCTTGAGTACTGTTGGATGCAGCTTGCATTCTATTCAGACTCTGAGAAATCATATTGACTTGCTGAGTCAATATTTTGTTTTGAGCCAATATAGCATTCAGAGCATCAATTTTAAGAACTCCCTTCCTCTGAGGCGTCCCATTACTTACAGGATTCCTCTTAGAAGTGTACATAAACTGGTTGTTAGCAACCATGTCAATGAGTTCTTGAGCTTCTGCAGGTGTTTTCTTTAGGTGAATAGATCCACCTGCAGAATGGTCCAGTGACATCTTTGATAGCTCAAACAGACCATCATAGAATATATCTAGGATGGTCCATTCTGAAAGCATGTCAGATGGACACTTTTTGGTCAGTTGCTTATATCTCTCCCAAGCTTCATAGAGGGATTCACCATCTTTCTATCTGAAGGTTTGAACATCCACTCTAAGCTTACTAAGCTTTTGAGGAGGAAAGAACTTGGCTAAAAAAGCCGTGACCAGCTTATCCCAAGAGTTCAGGCTATCTTTAGGTTGAGAGTCCAACCGAATTCTAGCTCTACCTCTTATAGCAAACGGGAAAAGCATGAGCCTGTAGACCTCGGGATCAACCCTATTGGTCTTAACAGTATCACAGATCTGCAAGAATTCAGTTAAGAACTGAAAAGGATCTTCAAATGGAAGTCCATGAAACTTGCAGTTCTGTTGCATCAGAGAAACTAGTTGAGGTTTAATCTCAAAATTGTTTGCTCCAATGGCAGGGATTGAGATGCTTCTTCCATGTAAATTGGAATTTGGTGCAGTAAAGTCACCAAGCATCTTCCTTTCATTGTTATTATTTTCGGCCATGTCTCCTTTCCTTTCGAAAATTTCTGTCAGATTTTCTCTAGAGAGTTGAGCTTTAGCTTCCCTTAGCTTCCTCTTCAGAGTCCTTTCAGGTTCAGGATCAGCTTCAACAGGAATGTTCTTATCCTTGTTCCTACTCATATGAAAAAGAAGAGAACACAAAAGAAAATATGGAATCCTCTATGTCACAGTATAGAGATTCCTTATGCAAGTATAAGAAGAGAAGAATATAAGAAGGAGAAGAGGAAAATTCGAACACAAAGAGGGAGATGGGGTTCGAATTTTTGGGTGGAGGAGAAGTGTTAGTAGATGAATAAATAAATAGAAAGAGATGAGGAAGAGAAGAATTCGAAAATTAAACAAAATAAAATAAAAATATTTTAAAATTAAAGTTAGAATTCAAGAATTAAAATTAAAATCAAATTAGATTGAAATTAAAACAATTAGTTAATCAAAAAGGAAATTTGAAAAAGAAGGAAGGGATTTTCGAAAATTAGAGAGAGAGTTAGTTAGGTAGTTTTGAAAAAGATAAAAATCAAGCAAAAAGTTAAGTGGTTAATTGAAAAGGATTTGAAAATCAAATTTTGAAAAGATAAGAAGTTAGAAAAGATTTTGAAATTGATTTTGAAAAAGATGTGATTGAAACTTATTTTGAAAAAGATTTGAAAAAGAAATTTGAAAAGATTTGATTTTTGAAATCAAAGTTGATTACTTGACTAACAAGAAACTAAAAAGATATGATTCTAGAGTTTAAAGATTGGACCTTTCTTACTAGGCAAGTAACAAACTTAAAAATTTTGAATCAACCACATTAATTGTTAGCATTAATTTCGAAAATATGAAATAAAAACAAGAAAAAGATTTTGAAAATAATTTTTGAAATTTTTCAAAAATATTAAGAAGGAAATTGAAAAAGATTTGATTTTTTTTGAAAAAGATTTGAAAAAGATAGAATTTTTAAATTGAAAATTTGATTTGACTCATAAGAAACAACTAAATTTTAAAAAGTTTTGAAAAGTCAACTCAAATTTTTGAAAATTTATGAGAGAATAAGGGAAAGATATTTTTTGATTTTTTTTTTGAATTTTAATGATGAGAGAGAAAAATATCAAAAAGACTCAATGCATGAGAATTTTGGATCAAAACACATGATGCATGCAAGAACACTATGAATGTCAAGATGAACACCAAGAACACTTTGAATGTCATGATGAACATCAAGAACTTATTTTTGAAAAATTTTCAAGAAAGAAAAACATGCAAGACACCAAACTTAGAAATTTTCAATGTTGAGACATTAATAATTCAAAAATGTATATGAGAAACAAGAAAAGACACAAAATAAGAAATTTTAAAGATCAAACAAGAAGACTTACCAAGAACAACTTGAAGATCATGAAGAATGCAATGCATGAATTTTCGAAAAATGCAAGAAAGAGATAAACATGCAATTGACACCAAACTTATGACTTGACACTAAATTCAAGCAAGAAACATCAAATTATTTTTTGTTTTATAATTTTATTAAATTTATTTGTATATTTTTCGAAAATTAAATTGGAAAAAGAGAAATAAGGATTTCAAAATTTTTAATAGGAATTCCAGGAATCTTGCACTGTTAGTCTAAAGCTCCAGTCCAGGAATTAGACATGGCTTACTAGCCAGCCAAGCTTTCAGTGAAAGCTCCGGTCCAAAACACTAGACATGGCCAATGGCCAGCCAAGCTTCAGCAGATACAAATCAGACATACAACAGCTGATACTTCATCCAACTTCATATGCTGATAAGTGGAAGCCTCGGTCTAAATGAATTAGACATGGCTTTTACAGCCAGCCAGGCTTCAACGTGCTTCACGAAACTCTAGAATTTATTCTTAAAAATTCTGAAGAAAAATATATTTTTGAAAAATATTTTTTTTCGAAAATAAGAATAATAAAAACAAAAAGGATAAAATTAAAATAAAATTACCTAATCTGAGCAACCAGATGAACTGTCAGTTGTCCAAACTCGAACAATCCCCGGCAACGACGCCAAAAACTCGGTGCACGAAATTGTGATAATCAATGGCGCCAACAACTTGGTACGCACAATTGTAATCTCAACTCTTTATCACAACTTCGCACAACTAACCAGCAAGTGCACTGGGTCGTCCAAGTAATAAACCTTACGTGAGTAAGGGTCGATCCCACGGAGATTGTCGGCTTGAAGCAAGCTATGGTCACCTTGCAAATCTCAGTCAGGCGGATTCAAATGGTTATAGAGATTTTATAATTAAAAGATAAATAAAACGTAAAGTAAAGATAGAGGTACTTATGTAATTCATTGGTGAGAATTTCAGATAAGCGTATAGAGATGCTTCCATTCCTCCTGAATCTCTGCTTTCCTGCTGTCTTCATCTAATCATTCATACTCATTTCTATGGCAAGCTGTATGTTAGGCATCACCGTTGTCAATGGCTACATCCTGTCCTCTCAGTGAAAATGGTCCAATGCGCTGTCACTGCATGGCTAATCATCTGTCGGTTCTCGATCATACTGGAATAGGATTTACTATCCTTTTGCGTCTGTCACTACGCCCAGCACTCGCGAGTTTGAAGCTCGTCACAGCCATTCCTTCCCAGATCCTACTCGGAATACCACAGACAAGTTTTAGACTTTTCGGATCTCATGAATGGTCGTCCATGGGTTCTAACTTATACCACAAAGACTCTGATTAAGGAATCTCAGAGATACTCATTCAATCTAAGGTAGAACGGAAGTGGTTGTCAGGCAAGCGTTCATAGGGAATGATAATGAGTGTCACGATCGCCACATTCATATTGAGGTGCGAATGAATATCTTAGAATAGGAATAAGCTTGAATTGAATAGAAAAATAATAGTACTTTGTATTAATTCATGAGGAACAGCAGAGCTCCATACCTTAATCTATGGTGTGTAGAAACTCTACCGTTGAAAATACATAAGAACAAGGTCTAGGCATGGTTGCGAGACCAGTCCCCATGATCTAAGAACTAAACGTCCCAAGATGTCTAATACAATAGTAAAAAGTCCTATTTATGCTAAACTAGTTACTAGGGTTTACAGAAATAAGTAAATGGTGCAGAAATCCATTTCTGGAGCCCACTTTGTGTGTGCTTGTGCTGAGCATTGAGCTTTACACGTGTAGAGGCTTCTTTTGGAGTTGAAAGCCAGTTTGTAACCTATTTCTGGCATTTAACTCCACTTTGCAACCTGTTTCTGGTGTTTAACTCTAGAATGCAGCATGGAACTAGCGTTGAACGCCAGTTTGGGTCATCTAAACTCGGGCAAAGTATGGACTATTATATATTTCTGGAAAGCCCTGGATGCTTACTTTTCGACGCAATTGAGAGCGCACCATTTGGAGTTCTGTAGCTCCAGAAAATCCACTTTGAATGCAGGGAGGTCAGAATCCAACAGCATCAGCAGTCCTTTGTCAGCCTCTGAATCAGATTTTTGCTTAGGTCCCTCAATTTCAGTCAAAAAATACCTGAAAGCATAGAAAAACACACAAACTCATAGTAAAGTCCAGAAATGTGAATTTTATTTAAAAACTAATAAAAATATGCTAAAAACTAACTGAATTATACTAAAAACTATGTAAAAACAATCCCAAAAAGCGTATAAATTATCCGCTCATCAGTAAGGTAAGGTAAATATAGCCAAGTGGACTATAATGATTGAATCCTTGATTAGTTTAAGTATCCAACCCAACCTATATCAACCAAATCAAAATAAAATGCAATCCTAACCTTCCATCACTTTTTTTCACACACATTCATGTAAGCTCTTTCACTTACATCACATATGCATTCCTTATTCATTTCTTTTCTCTTTGGGGTAACTTTTGTCCCCTTTTTATGATTTATTTATTTTTTTTTGTAAAAGACAATGCATATGGTTCAATAGCTCATACATGAATGCACCCATTTTCCAAATTTTCAATGAATACCCAAATTAAACATTTTCTTTTACTACCAAAGTTTCTCAAAAGATTCCCCCACACTTAAATGTAACACACTCCTTCAACCGAAGCTAATCAAGGATACAATCCAAGGAAATTCATGGTTTTCCACTTAGGGTTGTGATATACTAATATCGAGAACAATGGGGTAAATAAAGCTCAAAGGGATTTAACAATGGTAGATACAAAGGGTAGGCTATTTGGGTAAGTGAGCTATTATCAAGGATGGCCTCAATCATGCTCAATGCAATTCAAAACATCAATCATTGGACATAAAGAATCAAGCAAAACCAAGATTACAATCATAGAAGAGATATATCACACCATGAACAAAATTAGGGGTTAAAAGATGTAACCACTCATTCAAGCTCAAAAACTCACAAGGTATTTGTTCTTTTCTCATCTATGTTCCAAAATAATCATTCAAGCAAGTTTGAAAAACAAATTTTCAATCAATTCAATAGAATGCCCTTAAACAGAATTCTTGGAAATCCTTGTTGTTTTTCACCAAAATTATTTCCTATATGTATGTATATTGTGATAGATGCAAAAAATTTTCAAAATTTCCTAGTTCTTTTCCTAATTTTCAACAAGTAAAAATTAACATGAACAATTAGGATATAATTGAACTAGGTGCTATACTATTCACATCATCCAATCACAACTTCTATTATAAAATATATACTAAGAAAAAGATGCAAAATGCAATAGATATAACTATGATATATATACCAAAAGAAAATGCAATGCAACAGTTAAAACACTCCAAATATGTACAAGAAACATAATAAAATAAAACAAAAATAAAGTGCAAAGTGTTCGGAAAAGGGAATTTACAGCCCGATAATGACGAATCCTCCGCCACACTTAAGCGTTGCACGGTCCTCCGTGCATGAATACGATCCGGGGAGAACGTCTCTCAAAAGCTTCCGCCTTTGGTTGGTGGATGCGGGGGCTTGGGTTTTGTGGAATTGCCAAGTTCCATGTATGCTCGGCATCTCCATCCTCGGTTTCTTCTTCCTCCCCCGGCTCTTTGCCTTCATGTCTCATCCTCAAAAAGAATGGATAAAGTATAATTAAGAATCAAAAGGCAAGTGGCACAAAAGGGTAAAGGAGTAAGCAAATAAGCATCTAATTGAGGAAGTTTGTATAGTGGTGTGGAATACACACAACGGCCAGTTAAAGTGGCATCCACACTATCAAAAGTAAGAATGAGTTTCTCAATTAAATGGCCTAAGATTCAAGCAATGAAGGAGCATCAACTAAACACATGCAAACTTAGGCAAGTACAACAAAAGTGAATTGAATGTAGGAATTATTGGATATTGAAGTTATGCAAGTGAAAGCGCAAGATTAATAGAAAATAGCACAATCAACAATAACCAATGCAATGACGAAGAGAACTACCAATTCATCCTTAAGAATAATCAAATAATCACATGGGAAGGTGCTTGCTACAAAAAGTGACAAGTCTTGATAAGAATCAACTCAAGTCAACTCAAACAAATGCAAAGCATTAGCAAGGAGAAAATACCTTGTGATGTGATTATATTGACTCAAAAATCATAATGAACAGGCAATTCCATTCAATTCACTGAATTCAATATGTACTTGTTAAAAATATCACCAAATAAGGGACAAAAAGTCAATTTCTAAATCAATTTGGTGCTAGCAACTCAAAGCATTAGAAGACATGTTACAATCATGTATGATAGACAACCAAAGCAGCTGGGATAAGTATTTGCTTTTGGTCAAATTCGTCTACAACAATAGTTTCCAATAAAGTATCGGGATGGCACCATATGAAACTCTCTATGGAAGAAGATGTCGGACACCATTGTGTTGGAATGACGATGGAGAAGCTAGTGTCTTAGGTTCAGACTTAGTGTAAGAAACTACTGAGAAGGTAAAGGAGATTCGTCGGAAGATCCAAACAGCACAAAGCCGTCAAAAGAGCCATGCCGATAATAGACGTAGACCCTTAGAGTTTAGTAACGGAAACCGTGTCTTTCTAGAAGTAACCTCGATTACTGGAATAGGTAGAGCCCTTAAGACTAAAAAGCTTAACCCACGATACATAGAACCTTTCCAGATACTTAAAAAAGTTGGTCTTGTAGTTTATCAAATAGTCCTTCCTCCTTATTTATCAAACCTTCATGATGTTTTTCATGACTCGCAACTTAAGAAATATATTCCCGACAAGAGTCACGTTTTACAACCACAGACAGTACAGTTATGAAATGATTTGACATATCAAGCATCACCGGTTCAAATCGTAGAAAGAAGTGATAAGCAGCTAAAAGGCAAGATTGTTCGCTTAGTCAAAGTAGCATGGGAACCAAGAGGAGAGGAAGAGCACACTTGGGAACTGGAAGATAAAATGAAAGCTGATTACCCGCATTTATTCCTAGGTAACTGAAATTTTGAGGGCAAAATTTTCTTTTAGGAGGGTAGAATATAACAACCCTGATTTTCGAGTACATGAGATCTTTTCTGAAAGTACGGATTTCTCCAGAAGATTAGTAAAGGGAACACCTCTGCTATATCATCAAGCATCTCAATCCTCATTATCATTATGTCATCCTTAATCTAGAACCTCCTTTGAGGCAAGCTCGATAATGCAATAGCGAAGAACCTAGTTTTTGAACCGTATTGGTTGGCAGTTTTGATTCTGATTTTCGTAAATAGTCTCTGTTTGACGAACTGGACTCAATTCATGAGAGGAAAGAGATAATAGTATAATATTATCATTATATTAGTATTAAAAAATGCTTGAATGATATTATAAGGTTACCTGGTCTATTTTTGTTAAAAACAGAAAATCGGTTTAACCGGGTTTACGGTTTACTGGTGCAGCTTAGCACCAGCACTCTCTGATGAATTTGGCAATGCTAAGGCCTCATTATACATGTTCTATTATCATAATAAATATGTTACTAGTGTCATTTATGCTAGTAGCTCAGAAAATAATTTTTAAAGATGTTTTTACGAGTGTTTCGGTACACCTAGTTTTAGTAGTTGTACACCAGAGATATTTTAATATTATTTTAATCCACCTCCAAGCCAACCAATCACAACTCACCTTACACCCCCAAGACCTCCAAGACTGTCTCATTTCATCATTTTGGCCGAAAATAACAAGAGAGAAAAGAGAAAAACTTTCATGAACACTTAATCTTCAAAGCTTGATTTCTTCTGAACTAAAACTTAAATCAAAACTTCGATTTTACCAAAATGATCCTCTCTTCTTCCTCTACATAACCATGTAACTTATCAAAGATGGAAATAAGGTGAGATGGCTGTCTCCCTCCCATTTCAATTCGGTTTTCAAGGAAAACCATGCAAAACATGTGTTTTCTTGATGTTCTTCCTTAG
>NC_029791.2:90995181-91004265 GCF_000816755.2 Arachis ipaensis
AATTATGGTAAAAATCGGTTGCTGAAAAGACTGAAAAACGGGTAAAAACAAAGAAAGAATCTGAAGAATTTACGAAGAACAGGAAGAACACTTTGAGTGTGGTGAAGAACAATGAAGAACACCTTTTTGATCCATAAAATGGCAAGGAAGTAAATATTTTGGTGTTTGGGGTTATTTTGTAATTTCTAAAAGTTAAGGTGGTAAAAGTAGAAATATTAAAAGTTACGGATGGTAAAAAGTGAATTTTAAAGGTTAAAGGTTAAAGCAAAATTAATTTTCAAAAATTTAATAATAAAATAATAAATAATAATAAAATATTAAATAATAATATTAAATTAAAAATAATATTTTAATAAAAATAATAAAATAATGCGGAAAAGGCAGTTTTTTGTAAAAGCTTTAGAAAGACAACTTTAAGCGCAGAATCTCATAATTACCTTCATAAAACACTTAGGGAGTGGTAAGAACATATTAGTGAGGCAAAGATAAAAGAAAGGTAAAAAGTTGAAGAAAAGATAAAAACTAAAGTAAAGTCTGTAAGGTTTTAATAACAGAAAAAACAGACAGAAATTAGTGAACGAACTAGGGCAACATAGTTAGTCCTTGAGTTGCGACTAGGGTTAGGTATTATATGAAAAGTTAAACTGTTTCAGTATAGACTTAATGAACCTATACTTGGGGCAGGCGAACTATTCATACCGAAATTTATATAAACTTTAAATACATACGTTAAGCAGAGAAATTAGAGCAGAGTAGAGAAACACAGAAAACAGAGTAACCAGAGCAAAGTAAAGAGATAAAGAGAAAAAGAGTAATATAGATACAGTATATATATATTTTCCTGCAGTAAGCAGAGGCTGTCTCAAATGAGTGGCTATTATTATATGCACATTTATTTAGGAACGGAAAATCGTATCCGGGAAATCGGGATTACTTGTGACCGGATAAATGTCGGGATTGCGGGCAGCCAACCGACACATGAGCTCATGGCCTGCGCTAGGGCTAGACATGCATCATTCTAGTCTGCGCATCATTCTCTGTTGCATTCCTTTCTGTGTGTGATCTACTTCTTTATGTTTGTCTGCTCGTATGCTATTTCTGTGCTTTATTTTCTTGTATTCTTTTGTTTGTGTTCTGCTCTCTTTTCTCTCTACTTTCTCTTTCTATCTTTATCTTCTGTTTACTGCTTCGCTATATTATGTTATTCGTCTACTAATCGACCCCAAATAAATGAACGTAACTAATAACCCCGACCCTACTAAGAACTCCCCAGTTCTTACCCCTTCTCTCTCCCTTTCCCCTTCGGATGGAAGTAAGAGTTCCTTTCCGTAGTTCGCTGACGATTGTACGCAAAAAGGGATTCCACTCTAGGCAGTCTTCTGAGTCTAGGGTGAATATCGTTCTCTGATTATATGTATATACTGTGAGACCAGCCAATGTCTGCACCCTGTTCGTATGCGCACTTTAACCTAAATCCTGTGTACGAGATTCCTATTGTGTGGCTACTTCATGAGGTACCAGAGAGACGTCCTGTGGAAAATTCTGATCGTGCAGAGGAGTAGCAGATGATGTTCTATCTTTTGATGACGTTCCACTTGACTTTTGTTTCGAAGACCTAGAACGTACTTTCCCTCGCTTTAGTAGTTTAGAGGGACTAGGTGAGTATAGAGTCTAGGCTAGCCTAGGTGCCAGCTTAGGGACCTCTTGAACAGGTCAGGACCTGGGATGTTGTATGTATATATATGTATATAGATATTATTTAGCTATATCTAGGGGTGTTCTAACTAACAGTCTATATGCTAATAAAGGCTGAATCACCGAATGTTGTCAACTACTTGTGATGTATTTTTGTGTGGTTGTTTATAACTGTTTTATCAGTTATTACTTGTGAATTGATTATAAATGATTCTGTCTATTAATCCAAACATTTTCAAAAAAAAAATACACCACGCAAATTAACTACGCGTTTAACAACGAATCAGGCTCATATGATAAATAATAGATAATAATTAGGAAGACAAATTGGTAGCGCTTAGTTTCCGGTATGATCTAGACATATTGAAAATTGGGTCGTTACAGCCTTGACTTGGGAATGAGGATCCAAGGAATCCTATCATCGCCATAACTACAACTATGGTAATTATCATGAGTCAATATCGCCTAGTCAACCCCAACCATCGAGGAGTAAGTCAAGCAAGCATAATTGACCTTAATCCATAAGTCCTAGCTAACATACCAAACTAGTTGATAAAAACCTAGCGTCAATGGAAACAAGAGTCAACTAACTACCCAAGAATTACCACTAAATGTCGGACATTATGACTCTAGTATCCTAGGAACTCAAACCATAAGCCAAGGTGGGAAAATCTACTCAAAATCTAAGGTTGGAATTTTCACAAACACCTTGCGTGCATAAAAGTAAAACATGGGAAATTGTAAAGGAAAATGGAAAACTATAACCAACTATCAACAAAACCAATCATAAACAAGAAATCAAACATAAAGGAAGCATGAAACATAAAATTCATTGATCAAAACTTCAAGAAACACAAAATTGCAAATATGAATAAGTAACTTGAACCAAAAGGAAATGCAAGTAAAGACAATGTAATTAAAAAGGAAATTGAGAGTACTTACAATTAAAGAAGCAAAATCCAAAAGAAAAGCTTGCTATAAAATGCTACAATGGAGATGGAAATTAAAACCCTAAGAGAGCAATGCTACACTACTCCTACTCCTACTCCTAATTACTCTCTAAAACTATCTAAGTGAGCTCTTCTCATAAGTGTTGATTTCTCCTTCATATAGCACTCCAATTCAGCCTTCAAGCCTTCCAAAATAGGCCAAAAGGCCTCAGAAAATGCAAGTCACGTGTTTCATTAATGAAATCACGTGTTGGGTCTTGTGCGGACGCACAGATGTGTGCGTCCGCACACTTGGCTATTTCGGCTCCTGTGCGTACGCACGGGTACTTGTGCGCACGCACACATAGAAATTTCCTCTCGTGCGTCCGCACGCTGGCTTGTGTGCACACACACTTGGCTGATGCGGTCTTGGGCGTATGCACGCTTGCCTGTGCGTCTGTGTGTGATTTTCTTTGTTTTCTTCATGTTTTCTCCCTTGTACATTCTTTCTTCCACTTTTGGCTATCCATTCTTGCCTCCAAGGCCTGAAATCACTCAACAAACATGTCATGGCATCAAATGGAATAAGAGTGGAATTAAATTGCTTATTTCAAGCACAAAATTGCATGTTTTCACATTTAGGATCAAATTAGGGATCAAACACAAAAGTATGCTATTTTGGAGCTTAAGTGTGAGTTCATGTGCTAGAATCCATCCACATTGAGTCAAAATATACCATCAAATATGGACTCATCATCCATCCACTTTCTTATTGATTGTTATGTCTCAATTTGGATGAACTAGCTCCAACATTCCCGTTAAAGCACCCAAATAAATCCTGGAGTCCTCTCAATTGAGCTTTGCACCATACTTGAATTCCAATATTGATTTGGCTTCTTTGATTAATCTTGACCCCGTTTTGTGACCAACCTCCAATTCTCCACCATTTAACAACCCAAGAAGGATCTTAAGTTGATAATCCGTCTCCAAGATAGCATATTGATGTGGGCTGATGAAGCTCATTGGCAATATTGCCACCCACTCAATTTGCTCTTGGAATATAGTTACTCTTTTGGACTCTTGCATGAAAGCCCTTAACTTCTTGATTGTTTACCTCTTTCTCACAATTCTTCTCTAATTCTTCCTCACCAACCTCCTCTAAGTCTTCCCTACTATCATTATCATTCAATCCATAGTTAGGAGGTTGTGTGAAATCTACTTCCATATTTCTCTCGAACTCCAAGGGGAAAGGTTCATTAAGGTCATTGAGGGGATTGACCAAGGTGGATAAAAAGTCATTAATGATGGAATCTAACAAATTGCATATTATCATAAATTGCTATTTTGGGTATTACCCATTGATAAACAACTATTTTATGGTTTATCTTGTGTTAATTTGAGTGGTTTTTATCAATCCTTTGCTCACTTATTCATATAATTTGCATGGTTTTATAAATCCTTCCTGATTCTGTAATATAGTTGAAAACATGTTTCCTAAGCCTTTAAACTGTTAATTTTAATTATCCTTTATTACCATTCGATACCGTGATCTATGTGTTGAGTATTTTTAGGCTTTATAGGGCAGGAATGGCTTAGAGGATGGAAAGGAAACATGCAAAGTGGAAGGAATGTGAGAAAGTGAAGTTTTGAGAAGCTGGCAGCGATGCGCACGCATGGGCGTATGCGTGCCTAGCGCAGAAGACAGGCGACGCACACGCGTGACGGACGCGTATGTGTGACCAGGAATTTTGCCAAATGACGCGTACGCGTGACATGCGCCACATGCAAAAATTGCAGAAAGCGCTGGGAGCAATTTCTGGGCTCCTTTTTGGCCCAGTTCCAAGCCCGAAGAGCACAGAATAGAAGCTGCAGAATGGGGGAAACATGAAAAACGATTGACGCAACTTCTCATACACAATTTTTAGGTTTTAGATGTAGATTTCTAGTGAGAGAGGCTCTCTCCTCTCTCTAGGTTTAGGATTTTAGGATTAGCTTTACTTAATTTCAGATTTCTATCTTAGTTTGATTTAGTTTCTCTTCTACTTTTATTTATCTTAGCATTCTAGTTTATCTATTTTCCTTATTGATTACTTTATGTTGCCACTTTAGTTATGAATTCTCATGTTAGATTTGATTTTCCCTTTTAATGCAATTTGAGATATTTCATATTTATTGTTTCTTCCTTTAATAGTTATCATTGATGCTTACAATTGGTTAATTGGATTTTATTATCTCTTATTGCTTTTTTATGCTTTTATGTTGTGCCTTCCAAGTGTTTGATAAAATTCTTGGGAGGGTTTTAAGTTAGATTTTTTATTTTCCTGGCTTTGATTGAGTAATTGGCTTTGGTTGTGATGGAATCGTGCGACTGGTGTGCTAGAGGCACAATTCGAGCCACGCGTACACCTCTGTGACGCGTACGCATCAATTTCATTTTTAGCGCACCACGCGTGGGCGTGCGCGATGCCCACGCATTGCATGTCAATTCTAGCCCCCCTCAATTTGAACAGAGAGTTGCGCCAAAACGACGCTGGAATTGTGCGTTTAGCACAATTTTGGTCGCCGCGTATGCGTGCTTCACGCGTATGCGTCATCTTCATTTATCCCTTTTCACGCGTTCGCGTCCAAGACGCGTATGCGTCGACGCATTTTTGCCAAGACCTCGCCCACGCGTGATCCACGCGTACGCGTGGATTTTTTTCATTAACCCCTGACGCGAGAACCCTACCCCTCTTATGCCCCCTCTTGTCATTTTCCCTCCAACGTCTCCTTCTCTTCTCCTCCCACACACTCCCCACTCACCACCATCACCCTCACACCGCAGCCACCGCCGGTAACCCCGCAACCGCCGCCAACTGCCCATCCCTCTCCTTCTTCTCTTCTTCCCCATCTTCTCTATCCTCTCAACCCTTCCTGCCGACCCCACGCACCGACCCTGAACCGCCGCCGCCACCTCTGGGCCAGCAGTACTCTCCGCCACCCCTCCCTCCTCTTCCTCTTCCAATTCTGTCATAGAACCTCCCAGGTTCCCCTGCTTCCATCTCTGCATTCCAAATTCTCCTCCTGTTCAATTAAGTTAGTTTGCTTTGTTACATTTTGTTAGAATTAGGATAGTTAGAAATGCATGTTATTAGTTGATTTAGGTGGTTAGGTAGCTAGGATGTGGTTAGTGGTTTTAGGTCTGATAAGTGCTCTGTTCCTGCTGTCTGAATTGTATGATTTTAAAATTGCTTTGCTGTTGATGTTGCTGGTTTGCTGATTGACTGCTGTTTGATGCTATTTTACTTAATGATGCAATTTCACACGACTTGCAACTGTTTCTGCTAATTGAAATTATTCCTCTTGTTTGAGTTCATATGAGATGATAATTGCTGCTCTTTTCTGCAATGCTTTAAATCCATATGACATGAGTTTGTGCTGCCTGTTTTAATTTGGGAATGCCTAATTTACTGCCGGGATGCTGCCAAAATTGTGAATTGAATTTGGCACTATTTTTACCTTGGTACACTTTATTTTAGCCGAGTCCACTTCATAATTCATCGGGTCAGCATCTCCATCTTTATTTTGGTTCCCTCTCATGTGCATTCGTCATTGCGAGAATCTAAGAACTAATTGACAAAATTCTGTGTCAATTAGAACCTTGTTGACCAATGAACTTAAAACCTCTTCTATGTTTGAATTGTTTGAGTTAGGTTACAAACCCTCTCTCTTCATGGTCCTATTTCAATTTTAATTTTTCCTTGACCTTTGAAGCTGTTTCATAAATTTTCTAATCGACCTAATCTAGTTTCTTTCTGCTGAGGTTTATTGACCTTAAAAATTGATACTAGCTTATGCTTGATTGGTTATGGATAAATGCTTATTGCTGTCTTGTCGGGTCATATGCTTAATTCCTATGAATTTACACATGGGTATAGTGTTTTTAATTGATAATAAATTCTTAGAAAATCCAAACTGCTTGGCTGAGTTTGGGAATTAGCCAGCTATTTTTGTTTTGCTTAATGATGCCTGAGTCATATGAATTTCCTTGATCTTCATGCTAATTGACAAATATTGAACATCATATGAGCTCGACTTAAATTGTTGATTTGCTGTTGTTTATTTACTCGGGAACACCCATTCTCCTACCAGAATGCTGCCCAATTTTCTTGAAAACTATTTTTTCTCAACTTCTAATCATGAATTGACTTTGGTCCTTTTAACTTGTGATTTATTTGGTTTAACCCAACGCCAATTCATGGGATAATGGGTTAGCATTCCCATTCCTTTTGGTGCCCTTCTCATTTGAATTGCATTGTTGATGATTTTACACCTTTTTGTGCTTACTTCATTACATGATTTATCATCAATAACCTGCATTCTATGCTTGAATGTAAGCGTGCTTTGAACTTCTTTTAATTGGAAATTACATTACCATGCCACTAATTCTAACTTACTTCTCTAACTTTTCACTAAGTTGACTTTTTCCATTTTTCTTTTTCATTTTCACCCTTTTTCAAACTAACTCTTTTATTCCTTTCCATGGCATGTTAATTGTTATTTCTTAAGAAGACAAGCATTATAGATTTCACTGTATAAATTCTTGGTTTGTGATTTTTGATTAATTTCTTTGAATCCTACATTTCTTTCAGTCCAAGATTTTATCTCTTTATGACTCACTTCATGCTAAGCCATGAAGCTTGGGTATTAGGTTGATTAACGTAGTCTTCAGTTCAAAATCTGGAGCCAGATTTGGGTGACGCGCTTGATACGGTTACAGTGTAAAGTCTGGAGCGCCTGCTTCCTGGAGAGTAATCCTTCTGGGCTCCGTCATATTACCTACACGTAAATTAACAGTATCACTAGTAAAGAAGCTTGTTTCTTCCTCAGATGGCGCTTCAGATTTGCCTTCAGAAGAGACTGGTGAATTGGTAGTAACCACTTCACCACCCTCAGAGGATAACCGATACTGAGCTCGCCTAATACGTGAAATAGTTCTTTCAATTTCAGGATCAAACGCAGCTAAGCTCGGGTCAGGCAGTAAACGCGTCATTCAATGAAAGAAACATACAGCTCATGGTAATAAAATAAAATACGCAAAAATTAAAAATATGTACACCAACTAATAATTTAGCACGCTATTGTAACTCCCCGGCAACATCGCCAAAAATTGATGCAGGCAGAAATCAGCCATATAAGAAATTATAGTAAGAACAGCGTTGTAAATACAGTTCTTAACCGATGAAAATCCGCTTATAAATTTAGAAAGGTTGTCACAAATTTAGAATAAAAATACTGGGAGTTTGTAGAAAACCTAGAGGAAGTGTGTTTTTTCTCTAAGATTCTAATCTAAAACTAAAAACTATGCGAATGAGAATGTCTGTTGAGTCTCTGCTTGTCCCCTGGCTCTAGTCTGTATTTTTGGGCCGAAAATTGGGTCCAAACTTGGCCCAAAATCACCCACAGCATTTTCTATAATTTCTGCAGGTAGCGCATGTCACGCGTACGCGTCAGCCACGCGTATGCGTCACTGGTCAACTTCGCGTGTCACGCGAACGCGTCAAGCACGCGCACGCGTTGCTGCGTGAACTCCAATTCATGCGCACGCATGAGCCATGCGTGCGTGTCACTTCTCGCTGGTTGTCTGATGAGCGGATATTTTATACGCTTTTTGGGGATAATTTCATATAGTTTAGAGTATGTTTTAGTTAGTTTTTAGTCTATTTCTAGTAGTTTTTAGGAAAAATTTATATTTCTGGACTTTACTATGAGTTGTGTGTTTTTCGGTAATTTCAGGTATTTTTCTGGCTGAAATTGAAGGAGCTGAGCAAAAATCTGATTCAGGCTGAAAAAGGACTGCTGATGCTGTTGGATTCTGACCTCCCTGCACTCAAAGTGGATTTTCTGGAGCTACAGAACTCGAAATGGCGTGCTTCCAATTGCGTTGGAAAGTAGACATCCAGGGCTTTCCAGCAATATATAATAGTTCATACTTTGCACAAGAATTGACGACGTAAACCGGCGTTCAACGCCAGCCTTCTGCCCAAATCTGGCGTCCATCGCCAGAAAAGGATCAAAAACTGGAGTTGAACGCCCAAACTGGCACAAAAACTAGCGTTCAACTCCACAAATGGCCTATGCACGTGAATTGCTTAAAGTCTCAGCCCCAGCACACACCAAGTGGGCCCCAGCACACCAAGTGGGCCCCAGAAGTGGATCTCTGCATCATCCATCATAGTCCACTCATATTTTGTAACCCTAGGCTACTGGTTTAGTATTTAAACAACTTTTAGAGACTTATTTTGTATCTCATGACATTTCAGATCTAAGCTTTGTATTCTCTGACGGCATGAGTCTCTAAACCCCATTGTTGGGGGTGAGGAGCTCTGCTGTGTCTCAATGAATTAATGCAAGTATTTCTGTTTTCCATTCAAACACGCTTGTTCCTATCTAAGATGTTCATTCGCGCTTAACTGTGATG
>NC_029791.2:91004735-91005679 GCF_000816755.2 Arachis ipaensis
TGGGTGTTAGTGACAGATGCAAAAGGATAGTAAATCCTATTCCAACCGGATCGAGAACCAACCGGTGATTAGCCGTGCTGTGACAGAGCGTAGTTGCGTAGTTTTCACTGGAAGGATGGAAGGTAGCCATTGACAATGGTGATCCACCAACACACAGCTTGCCATAGGAGGACGTGCGTGCGTGAACCAGAAGACAGAGGAAAGCAGAGATTCAGAAAACAAAGCATCTCCAAAACTCCAACATATTCTCCATTACTACACAACAAGTAACTTTTAATTTATGCTCTACAGGTTATTCATAATTCAACTGATAAACATAATTGACTTCCTGACTAAGATTTACAAGATAACCATAGATTGCTTCAAACCAACAATCTCTGTGGGATTCGACCCTTACTCACGTAAGGTATTACTTGGACGACCTAGTGCACTTGCTGGTTAGTTGTGCGAAGTTGTAAGAGAGTAATGTGAACAGTAACATTACAATTTCGTGCACCAAGTTTTTGGCGCCGTTGCCGGGTATTGTTCGTGTTTGAACAACTGACGGATTATTTTGTTGCTTAGATTAAAAAAAATCTTCTCTTTTTTGGTTTAGAGTCTTTTATTATTTATCCCTTGTTAAAACACTTTAAATTTATAGCTCAGTTAATTA
Organism: Arachis ipaensis; assembly: GCF_000816755.2. NCBI lineage: Eukaryota > Viridiplantae > Streptophyta > Magnoliopsida > Fabales > Fabaceae > Arachis > Arachis ipaensis. The sequence continues at coordinate 91,005,388 of NC_029791.2, forward strand.
GAACGTGGTGTTTATGTTCATGGTAATTGGCTATCATATTTTTTTAAAAAAAAAAAACCTTTTTCAAAAATAATTTTTCTATTAATAAGGTCCCATAACTCATTTGGCTAGAACATTAATTTGATTCGGTTAGAATCTTTTATACTCTTTTTAAAAAAACCTTTTTCAAAAATAATTTTTCTATTAATAAGGTCCCATAACTCATTTGGCTAGAACATTAATTTGATTGGGTTAGAATCTTTTATACTCTTTTCAAAACCTTCTTTTTCAAAAATATTTTTTCTGTTAAATC
>NC_029791.2:91005827-91006261 GCF_000816755.2 Arachis ipaensis
ATCTAAGATCTAAGCAGCAACCCTTCCATGAATGAAGAGGTTAAAACAGTAACTGCTGAATTCAGTACTGTAAAACAAGCTGCTGAATTCAATCAGCAATTAGATTTTCTAACAAAGCAGCTAGCTGAATTCATAGACAGGTTACAGGAGACAAGGATAGCTAATATACATATGGAAGAACAGTTTAAGCAAACAAAGCAGCAACTATCAAAGCAAATAGCAGAAGAATGCCAAGCAGTTCAATTCAAAAGTGGGAAAACATTAAATACCCCACCTCAAGGCATCAAAAATTATTTATCCCATTTCTGATAGCCCCTGGGTGAGCCCTGTTCAAGTCGTCCCAAAAAAGGGAGGCATGACAGTGATTCATAAAGAAAAAAATGAACTGGTTCCTACAAGAACAGTTACAGGGTGGCGCATGTGTATTGACTACG
>NC_029791.2:91006414-91007013 GCF_000816755.2 Arachis ipaensis
GTATGGGGAATTGACTTCATGGGACCTTTCCCACCATCATACTCAAACACTTATATTCTGGTGGCAGTTGACTATGTATCAAAATGGGTTGAGGCTATTGCCACACCCACCAATGATACTAAAACAGTGCTGAAGTTCCTCCAGAAACATATCTTTAGCAGGTTCGGTGTCCCTAGAGTGTTAATCAGTGATGGGGGTACTCACTTCTGCAACAAACAGCTTTACTCTGCCATGGTTCGGTATGGAATTCGCCACAAAGTGGCCACTCCATATCATCCACAGACCAATGGGCAAGCTGAAGTCTCTAATAGAGAATTAAAGAGAATCCTGGAACGGACAGTAAATACCCGTAGAAAGGATTGGGCAAGGAGCTTGGATGATGCTCTGTGGGCTTACAGAATAGCATTCAAGACCCCTATAGGAACCTCTCCATACCAACTTGTGTATGGTAAGGCATGTCACCTGCCCGTGGAACTGGAACATAAAGCTTATTGGGCAACCAGATTCCTAAATTTAGATGCCAAATTAGCAGGAGAAAAACGATTGCTCCAGCTAAATGAGCTAGAGGAATTCAGATTCACAGCTTTCGAAAATGCCAA
>NC_029791.2:91007305-91035999 GCF_000816755.2 Arachis ipaensis
TCTATTTTGATTTTATCTCCAATTAAGCTATAGTTTATTTTTCTCATCATCAGCAAACATGAATAAAATAGTAGATCTTTTAAATAAGAAGCAATAAAATTTCGAGTTTTAATAAGAGAAATTCTAATTAGTTAAATGTGGTGGCAATGCTTTCTGTCTTCTGAATGAATGCTTGAACAGTGCATATATCTTTTGAATTTGTTGTTTAAGACTGTTAAATATGTTGGCTCTTGAAAGAATGATTAACATGAGACATGTTATTGAGAATCTGAAAAATCATAAAAATGATTCTTGAAGCAAGAAAAAGCAGCAAAGAACAAAGCTTGCAGAAAAAAAAAATAAAAAAATAAAAAAAAAAAGAGAGAAAGAAAAAAAAAGAGAAAGTAAGAAGAAAAAGCCAAAGCCCTTAAAACCAAAAGACAAGGGTAATAAAAAGGATCCCAAGACTTTGAGCATCAGTGGATAGGAGGGCCAAAAAGTTTAGGAAAAATTTATATTTCTGGACTTTACTATGAGTTGTGTGTTTTTCTGTAATTTCAGGTATTTTTCTGGCTGAAATTAAAGGAGCTGAGCAAAAATCTGATTCAGGCTGAAAAAGGACTGCTGATGCTGTTGGATTCTGACCTCCATGCACTCAAAGTGAATTTTCTGGAGCTACAGAACTCGAAATTGTGTGCTTCCAATTGCGTTGGAAAGTAGACATCCAGGGATTTCCAGCAATATATAATAGTCCATACTTTGCACAAGAATTGATGACGTAAACTGGCGTTCAACGCCAGCCTTCTGCCCAAATCTGGCGTCCAGCGCCCAAAAGGATAGTAAATCCTATTCCAACTGGATCGAGAACCAACCGGTGATTAGCCGTGCTGTGACAGAGCGCGTGAGCGTAGTTTTCACTGGAAGGATGGAAGGTAGCCATTGACAACGGTGATCCACCAACACACAGCTTGCCATAGGAGGACGTGCGTGCGTGAACCAGAAGACAGAGGAAGGTAGAGATTCAGAAGACAAAGCATCTCCAAAACTCCAACATATTCTCCATTACTACACAACAAGTAACTTTTAATTTATGCTCTACAGGTTATTCATAATTCAACTGATAAACATAATTGACTTCCTGACTAAGATTTACAAGATAACCATAGATTGCTTCAAACCAACAATCTCTGTGGGATTCGACCCTTACTCACGTAAGGTATTACTTGGACGACCCAGTGCACTTGCTGGTTAGTTGTGCGAAGTTGTAAGAGAGTAATGTGAACAGTAACATTACAATTTCGTGCACCATTGTCTCCTTTATTTCTTGTGCTCCTTCTATTTTTGCAAGCTTCCTCTCCATCCTCTAAACCATTCCTGCCCTGTAAAGCCTGAAAGCACTTAACACACAGATCACGGCATCGAATGGTATAAAGGGGAATTAAAATACACAATTTAAAGGATTAGGAAGCCAGTTTTCAATTATAGCACAAAATTGGGAAGGAATTGTAAAATCATGCAAATAGTATGAATAAGTGTGCAAAGAATTGATTAAAACCACTCAATTGAGCACAAGATAAACCATAAAATAGTGGTTTATCAGTTTGATCACTCAATTCTATGTTTCCACCTCACTTATCATGTATTCTTGCAAGTCGCTTCATGTTGAAACTTGAATCAATTCTCTGGGTTTTGCTTGCATTGGATTATTTCTTTGCTTGGCCCTACATGTTTATACTCGTGCTTGGAAATTTGATTGTTTGTTTTCACCAATTCTATAGGAAACTATAGTATATATATATATATATATATATATATACACACTTGCATGCATATAGGTAGTTGCATTTAATAAGTTGATTACCCCTCTTGATTATTTTTCTTGTTCGTTTAGCATGAGGACATGTTATTGTTTAAGTGTGGGACAATTGATGAGTCCATATTTGATGGTATATTTTGACTCAATGTGGATGGATTCTAGCACATAAACTCACACTTAAGCTATAGTATGTATATATATATATATATATATATACACACTTGCATGCATATAGGTAGTTGCATTTAATAAGTTGATTACCCCTCTTGATTATTTTTCTTGTTCGTTTAGCATGAGGACATGTTATTGTTTAAGTGTGGGACAATTGATGAGTCCATATTTGATGGTATATTTTGACTCAATGTGGATGGATTCTAGCACATAAACTCACACTTAAGCACCAAAATAGCATACTTTTGTGTTTGATCCCTAACTTGATCCTAAATGTGAAAACATGCAATTTTGTGCTTGAAATGAGCAATTTAATTCCACTCTTATTCCATTTGATGCCATGACATGTTTGCTGAGTGATTTTAGGCCTTGGAGGCAAGAATGGATAGCCAAAAGTGGAAAAAAGCATGTACAAAGGAGAAAACATGAAGAAAACAAGGAAAAAACATACACAGCAATGCGTGCGTGTGCACAGGCAAGCGTGTGTACGCACGAGAAGAAATTCCTATGCGTGCGTGTGCACAAGTACCCGTGCATACGCACAGGAGCTGAAACAGCCAAGTGTGCAGACGCACACATCTGTGTGTCCGCATAGGACCCAACACGTGATTTCATTAATGAAACATGTGACTCGCATTTTCTGAGGCCTTTTGGCCCATTTTGGAAGGCTTGAAGGCTGAATTGGAGTGCTATATGAAGGGGAAATCAACACTTATGAGGAGAGCTCACTTAGATAGTTTTAGAGAGTAATTAGGAGTAGGAGTAGGAGTAGTGTAGCATTGCTCTCTTAGGGTTCTAATTTTCATCTCCATTGTAGCATTTTATAGCAAGCTTTTTTTTTGGATTTTGCTTCTTTAATTGTAAGTACTCTCAATTTCCTCTTTAATTACATTGTCTTTACTTGCATTTCCTTTTGGTTCAAGTTACTTGTTCATATTTGCAATTTTGTGTTTCTTGAAGTTTTGATCAATGAATTTTATGTTTCATGCTTCCTTTATGTTTGATTGCTTATTTATGATTGGTTTTGTTGATAGTTGGTTATAGTTTTCTATTTTCCTTTACAATTTCCCATGTTTTACTTTTATGCACACAAGGTGTTTGTGAAAATGCCAACCTTAGATTTTGAGTAGATTTTCCCACCTTGGCTTGTCGTTTGAGTTCCTAGGATACTAGAGTCATAATGTCCAACATTTAGTGGTAATTCATGGGTAGTTAATTGACTCTTGTTTCCATTAACGCTAGCTTTTTATTAACTAGTTTGGTAAGTTAGCTAGGACTTATGGATTAAGGTCAATTATGCTTTCTTAACTTACTCCTCCATGGTTGGGGTTGACTAGGCGAGATTGACTCATGATAATTACCATAGTTGTGGTTATGCGATGATAGGATTTCTTGGAACCTCATTCCCAAGTCAAGGCCCCTTTTATTGCATTTATAGCATTTTCACTAGTTTTGATCCTATTTACCTTTGCTTGCATTAATTCCCAATTTTGATCATTGTGTAGTTCCTTGATTTCTTAGTTTATTTAATCTTTCGTTCTTTGATTGCAAAACCCCTTTTGTCCTCTCTACAACCGAAAGAGAACCACTTTCAATTGCATCCTAGGGAGAACGACCCGAGGTTGAAGTACTCTTGATCTCGGTTACTTTGTATTGAATTTATTATTTGATTGATGTTCAATTGTTGGGTTTGGACTATACTTGCAACGGACAAATTCTACTTTTAGTGTGAAAATCTAAACCGGTGCATTTGGGCATCGTCAATGGACAATTAAAGTATGGGATCCGGGCATCGTCAATATTATCTTGGATCCCTATTGCTTGTTTAAGGTTGCTTGAGAGCTTGATGTACTTCGTTTGGGATCTCGGAGGATTTTGGAAGAGCAAACATGGGTGGCAACTCAAGTATGAATGGAAGCACACGCCTCCTTGATGTAAGCTTCACCCCAATGTCCAACTTAAGGACAATAAACCAAAGTGCTAGGTGGGAGACACCCATATCCTTGTAACCTTTTTCTTCTTTTAAATTTTGTTTCTTGAATAATTTCTTATCTTGTTTAGCTTAGTTTAGTGGCATTTTGGTGTTGATTAGGTAGTCTTAGTGGAATAACATGTTTTCGGGGCAAAAAACTCTTGATTGATATCATGCTTGGTGCCTTTGAGGCATTAATTTTTTTGGAGAAACAGAGCAGTATGCGTGCGCACACACCCTGTGCATATGCACACCTACCCCAAATCCTGCATCTTGTGCGTATGCACCTAGCTGTCCGTACGCAAACTCATTTACACCTCCTCTACTGTGAGCGTCCACACATACTTGTGCATTTGCACACCAGCCTTTTACCCTCTCTGTGCATACACACGCCCTTGTGCGCACGCATATATGATCCTTTAAAAAAAATCTCTCACTGTGTGATGAGTCCATGTTTGATGATGATTTTTGGTTAGAATTGGATGGATTTTCATCATATAAACTTGCACTTATTCCCTTGAATAGCATGCTTTTCAACTTTCCTTCCAAATTGCGCTTGATTATGAAAATGTTCTCTTTTGTGCTTAATTTAATCTATTTTATTTCGTTTGCCTTCCATTCGATACCTTGATGTTGTTTGCGAGTGATTTTAGGTGTATAACGTAGGAATGGTTTGGAGAAAATGGAAGAAGAGCATGCAAAGTGGAGAAAACATGAAGAATCAAAGGAGATAAGCTCAGAGACGTGTGCATGCGCACGGTTACCTGTGCGTACACACAGCTGCCCTATCAGAGCACGTGGACTGCTTCGAGCGTGTCGCGCATCCAGTCAAGCATCGCCTAGTGTGCATGCACACGGCTACTTGTGCGTACGGACATGACTGGATTTCTCGCGAGGTGTGCGGATGCACGCATCTGTGTGTCTGCACAGGTGTCCGCACATGACTTCATTAAAATAGCACGTGACTCGCGATTTGGGGGCTTTGGAGGCCCATTTCTGAAGTCTTCTAGCTCATATTGGAGGGGAAATGAGAGACATAACATAGCATATCATTAGAATAGTTTTAGGAGTAGTAGTAGGAAGCTTTTGTTAGTTTTTCTCTAAGTTTTTCATCATCTCTATTAGGGTTTATATTAGGGTTTTACATTAAAGTGCCATTTCCATTTTTGATCTTGGATTTTGCTAGCTCTGATTGTAAGTATTCTCTTGTTATTACTCATTATAGTTAGATTGTCATTACTTTTTCTTCTAATTCAAGTTATAGTTCAATTTTGCTTCTCTCTTGCAATTTTAGTTTCTTGTTGATGAATTTAATGTTTGATGTTTGTTTTATGCTTCCTTGTGTTATTCTTGTTGATTGAGATTAATTGTTTCTTTTAGTTTCAAGCCTTTTCTTTTTTTCTCCATGTTTAAGGTTTATACCCACCAAGTGTTTGACAAAATGTCAAACATGGTTTTAGGCTAAATTTTTTGTTCTTGGCTTGGGTAAAGTGAGAAATTGGGTTTCTAGAGTTGGAATGTCCAACATTTAGTTTCAATTCTTGGATTGTTAATTGTTCTTGTTCCCACTAACGCTAATTTGTTACTAAACCAATTAACAAGCAATTTAGGATTTGTGGGTTGGGAACACTTATGCTCATTTAACTTACTTTCCAATGTGAGGGTTAATTAAGTGAGATTAATCGATCATAATTGTCATAGTTGTGGTTCCAACAAGGAAAGGACCCTTAGCTCACTCCAAGCCAAGACTCTTTTTGATGCTTTTAATCTTTCATATACTTCTATGTTGATCTCTTTTATACTTTACTTGTTTATATTACATAGTCGGTTCTTTAATTTCTTCATTAGTTCACTCATTACAATTTTGCATGTTCTTTTATTGCTTTATATGTTCATTTCTTCATTGACAACCCCTTGATCACTACAACCAGATTGGCACACTCATTGTTCTAAAAGTTCTCCTTGGGAGACGACTCGGGAGTTTGGATACTCTTGGTTATTTGATTTGAACTGTGACATCTTTGATTTAAACCTTGATTATGAGAGTTTATTGTTGGTTTGGGATATGCTATTAACGAAGTGATTCTTATTTTGATTGATTCTAAACCAGCAATAATTCTCTCGTCAAGTTTTTGGCGCCGTTGCCGGGGAGTTCACTTTAAGTTCAATGAGTGCTACAATTTTGGTTGTTGTAAATTTGTGAATAGTGTGAATATTTGACTTTTGATTTGCTACTTCGCACTAATTGTAGATACTACTTTTCTCCCTAGTTAGTTTTAGTAGTCATTAATTGTTAAGTGGTTTTAGTTTACTTGCATATTTTTGTTTTGCTTTTTCATAAATGCATGGTTTTCATTGCCTCCTCAGTTGAATGATACGGTCGCTTCCAAACCCAAGCTTGGCCACTTTTGATCTGGAAATCGAAACAATTTTAACTCATATAAGGCAAGCTCGGCGCCAGCCAGCTTTTGTGGATAGTGAATCGGGACCCCTTAGGGAACCCTCCCGTTCACTATCACCACCCATCTATGACTATCATTCTTCAATCAACGAGGAGACTCTATATTCATCCGTGGGGAGTACTGAACTCTCTTTGAGTGACTCAGGTGACACCGTCATGGTGGACCCACCTCGAAGAATCACCATGAAGGAGGCCGGAGCTCCTAATCTTGACATGCAACCGCTTCAAATTCTATATCCGGCTTTAGACCCAGATTTTGAGCTCAAGTCTAGCACGATAAACTTGCTTCCCAAATACAATGGACTGCCTAGGTAAGATCCTCTGAAACACCTAAAGGATTTCCAAGTTGTATGTGCAACTGCGAGAAGACATGGGGCGGATGAAGCCTCAGTATTGGTCTTCGCTTTCCCTTTCTCTTTGGAGGGAAAAGCGAAGGAGTGGTTTTATACTCAACCGGGTGAAGTTAGATCCAATTGGGACTTGTTGCGTAAAGAGTTTTTGGAAAAGTTCTACCCTCCTCAGAAATTAGACAAGTTGTGAAGAGAGATCTCTTGCATTGTGCAACGAGATGGGGAGACTTTGTATGAATACTGGGAGAGATTTAAGAAGTTGCTGGAGGCTTGCCCTCACCACAGGATTGATGAGTTGGTTCTTATCAGTTATTTCTGTCAAGGAATGCATCACCAAGACAAGCTCCTCCTAGATGCCGCGAGTGGAGGATCATTGACTAAAAACAAGACCGCTGCAGAAGCATGGGTAGTTATATTAGACTTGGTGGACTCAACTCATCACTCAAGGGCAAGGAGTCCACAACCAAAGGCTTTGAGTCAAGTTTCTCCCTTCGGAGATGCTACTTTGACCAAGACCCTCTGTGAAATAACAATCTTGTTGCGACAAATCACCCAAGGGCAACAAATTTCTTAATCGTTGATAAATGCTCCACCTCAACCTCCAAGGATTGAAGGACCATCAAGGATATGTGGTGTTTCTGCTTGTAACACTCATTACACCGATTAGTTCCCTTGATGAATCCATATTTGACGAGGTATTTTGGTTTGATTCAAATAGATTTCAGTACATAAACTCACACTTATTCACTAAAATAGCATGCTTTTGTATTTTCTCCCTAAATTGTGCTTGATTATGAGAACATGCTCTTTTGCACTTATTTTGACTAATTTTATTCCGTTTACCTTCCATCCAAACCTTGATGTTATTTGTTAGTGATTTCAGATGAATAAGGTAGAAATGGCTTGGTGGGAGTGGAAGAGGAGCATGCATTTGGGAAAATGAGAGACATAACATAGCATATCATTAGAATAGTTTTAGGAGGAGTAGTAGGAAGCTTTAGTTAGTTTTTCTCTAAGTTTTTCATCATCTCTATTAGGGTTTATATTAGGGTTTTACATTCAAGTGCCATTTCCATTTTTGATCTTGGATTTTGCTAGCTCTCATTGTAAGTATTCTCTTGTTATTACTCTTTATAGTTACATTGTCATTACATTTTTTTCTAATTCAAGTTATAGTTCAATTTTGCTTCTCTCTTGCAATTTTAATTTCTTGTTGATGAATTTGATGTTTGATGTTTGTTTCATGCTTCCTTGTGTTATTCTTGTTGATTGAGATCAATTGTTGCTTTTAGTTTCAAGCCTTTTCTCTTTTTCTCCATGTTTAAGGTTTATGCCCACCAAGTGTTTGACAAAATGTCAAACATGGTTTTAGGCTAAATTTTTGGTTCTTGGATTGGGTAAAGTGAGCAATTGGGTTTCTAGACTTGGAATGTCCAATATTTAGTTTCAATTCCTGGATTGTTAATTGTTCTTGTTCCCACTAACGCTAATTTGTTACTAAACCAATTAGCAAGCAATTTAGGATTTGTGGGTTGCGAACAATTATGCTCATTTAACTTACTTTCCAATGCGAGGGTTGATCAAGTGAGACTAATCCATCACAATTGTCATAGTTGTGGTTCCAACAAGGAAAGGACCCTTAGCTCACTCCAAGCCAAGACTCTTTTTTATGCTTTTAATCTTTCATATAGTTTAATATTGATCTCTTTTATACTTTACTTGTTTATATTAAATAGTTGGTTCTTTAATTTCTTCATTAGTTCAATCATTACAATTTTGCATGTTCTTTTATTAATTTATGTGTTCATTTATTATTGACAACCCTTGATCACTACAACCGGATTTGCACACTCATTGTTCTAAAAGTACTCCTTGGGAGACGACTCGGGAGTTTGGATACTCTTGGTTATTTGATTTGAACTGTGACATCTTTGATTTAAACTTTGATTTAAACTTTGATTGTGAGAGTTCATTGTTGGTTTGGGCTATGCTATTAATGAAGTGATTCTTATTTTGATTGATTCTAAACCGGCAATAATTCTCTCGTCACTGTGCATACACACCTAGCTGTGCGTACGCCACATAGTTTGCAACTCCTCTACCGGGAACGCCCGCACACCTTTATGCATCTGCATCCCCTGTGTTTTCACCGCTTGTGTGTACGCACGGGCCTGTGTGCATATGCACAGGCGTCAAATTGGGCATCTATTCGAAAGATGCCCTGTCGCGCCACACCCTACCCCAAACCCTTCCCTCCTTCTTCGTCTGGTGCACCACCACTGGTACAAGGAATCGTGATCTCAACACTTCTTCACAACTCCGTGTATCTAACCACCATGTACACTGGGTCATCCAAGTAAAACCTTACGTGAGTTAGGATCGATCCTACGGAGATTGTCGGCTTGAAGCAAGCTATGGTCATCCTTGTAAATCTCAGTCAGGCGGATTCAAATGGTTATAAGGTTTTGATAATTAAAAGATAAATAAAACATAAAATAGAATAAAGTTACTTGTGTAATTCATTGGTGGGAATTTCAGATAAGTGTCTGGAGATGCTTTGTTGCGTCTGAACCTCTGCTTTCCTATTGCCTTCTTCCAACCATGCGTTACTTCCTTCCATGGCAAGCTATAAGTGAAAATAGTCCTCTACGGTTTCTGCACGGCTAATCAACTGTTGGATTTCTCGTCTCTGATGAAAAATACCAGGTACAGCTACCGCATGGCTAATCATCTGTCGGTTCCCGCTAGCGTCGGAATAGGATCCATTGATCCTTTTGCACACTGTCACTTGCACCCAAGATTCGCAGGTTTGAAGGTCGTCACAGTCATTCCTTCCCGGATCCTACTCGGAATACCACAAACAAGGTTTAGGCTTTTCGGATCCCAAGAATGCTGCCAATAATTCTCACCTATACCACGAAGATACTAATCTCACGGACTCGGTCCGTGTATTAGATATCCAAGAGAATATACTCCGGCTGTCGTCCAATGACTACGTTGAACATCATGTAGACCGCTTTGTGGTTGTCAGGCACGCGGATCTTGGCTAAGCGAGTAACGAAGATTGGGTGATTGTCATGGGTCACCCCTTCATTCTGACTTAACTGAATTAAGTATGAGAGTATATCTTGGAGAAGAAGTAGGCGTGAGTTGAATAGAAAATAGTAGTAATTGCATTAATTCATGAAGAACAGCAAAGCTCTACACCTTAATCTATGGGGTGTAGAAACTCCACCGTAGAAAATACATAAGTAAAAAGAGATCTAGGCATGGCCGATGGCCAGCCCCCAAACGTGAACAATGGTCTCAGCTCCAAAGTATAAAAACTGGATATGGATACAATAGTAAAAAGTGCTATTTATACTAAACTAGTTACTAGGGATTACAGAAAATGAGTAACTAAGTGCAGAAAGTGCAGAAATCCACTTCCGGAGCCCACTTGGTGTGTGCTTGGGCTGAGCTTTGAAGATTTTTCGTGCTAGGGCTGTTCTTGGAGTTAAACGCCAGCTTTGGTGCTAGTTTTGGGCGTTTAACTCCAATTCTGGTGCCAGTTTGGGCATTTTACGCCAAGATGTTTTAGGCGGACTTTGGACGCCTGTTTGGGCCATCAAATCTCGGGCAAAGTATGGACTATTATATATTGCTGGAAAGCCCAGGATGTATACTTTCCAATGTAATTAAGAGCGCGCCAATGGGGCTTCTGTAGCTCTAGAAAATCCACTTCGAGTGCAGGGAGGTCAGAATCCAACAGCATCTGCAGTCCTTTTTCAGCCTCTGAATCAGATTTTTGCTCAGGTCCCTCAATTTCAGCCAGAAAATACCTGAAATCATAGAAAAATACACAAACTCATAGTAAAGTTCAGAAATGTGATTTTTTCATAAAAACTAATAAAAATATAATAAAAAGTAACTGAAACATACTAAAAACTATGTAAAAACAATGCCAAAAAGGGTATAAATTATCCGCTCATCACAACACCAAACTTAAATTGTTGCTTATCCCCAAGCAACTAAAATCAAAGTAGGATAAAATGTAGAGAAAATACAATGAATTCCAAATATCAATGAAGCTCATTTCCAATTAGATGAGCGGGACTTGTAGCCTTTTTGCTTCTGAAGAGTTTTGGCATTTCACTTTATCTTTTGAAGTTCAGAATGATTGGCATCCATAAGAACTCAGAATTCAGATAGTGTCATTGATTCTCCTATTTCAGTATGTTTATTCTTGAACACAGCTACTTTATGAGTCTTGGGCTTGGCCCTAAGCATTTTGTTTTCCAATATTACCACCGGATACATAAATGCCACAGACACATAACTAGGTGAACCTTTTCAGATTGTGACTCAGCTTTGCTAGAGTCTCCAGTTAGAGGTGTCCAGAGCTCTTAAACACACTCTTTTTGCTTTGGACCATGACTTTAACTGCTCAGTCTCAAGCTTTTCACTTGACACCTTCACGCCACAAGCACATGGTTAGGGACAGCTTGGTTTAGCCGCTTAGGCCAGGATTTTATTCCTTTGGGCCCTCCTATCCATTAATGCTCAAAGCCTTGGATCCTTTTTACCCTTGACTTTTGGTTTTAAGGGCTATTGGCTTTTTCTGCTTGCTTTTTCTTTTTCTTTCTTTTTCTTTTTTTTCGCCATCTTTTTCTTTTCCTTTTTTTCTGCAAGCTCTTCACTGCTTTTTCTTGCTTCAAGAATCAATTTTATGATTTTTCAGATTCTCAATAACGCTTCTCCTTTTCCATTATTCTTTCAAGAGCCAACAATTTTAATATTCATAAACAACAAATTCAAAAATATGCACTGTTCATGCATTCATTCAGAAAACAAAAAGTATTGCCATTACATCAAAATAATTTGATTATTTTCAAGATGTAATTCGAAATTCATGTACTTCTTTTTCTTTTTCAGAAAACATTTTTCATTTAAGAAAGGTGAAGGATTCATAGGACATTCATAGCTTTAAGATATAGACACTAGACACTAATGATCATGTAATAAAGACACAAACATAGATAAAACACAGAGAATAAAAATCGAAAAATAGGAAAATAAGAACAAGAAAAAAAAAGAACGGGTCCACTTAGTGATGGTGGCTAGTTCTTCCTCTTGAAGATCTTATGGAGTGCTTGAGCTCCTCTATGTCTCTTTCTTGCCTTTGTTGCTCCTCCCTTATGGCTCTTTGGTCTTCTCTAATTTCATGGAGGAGGATGGAATGCTCTTGGTGCTCCATCCTTAGTTGCCCCATGTTAGAACTCAATTCTCCTAAGGAGGTGTTGATTTACTCCCAATAGTTTTGTGGAGGAAAGTGCATCCCTTGAGGCATCTCAGGGATTTCATGATGAGGAACTTCCTCATGCTCTTGTTGAGGTCCATGACTGAGCTCTCTTGTTTGCTCCATCCTTTTCATAGTGATGGGCTTGTCTCCTTCAATGAGGATGTCTTCCTCTATGACAATTCCAGCTGAATTGCATAGGGTACAAATAAGATAAGGGAAGGCTAACTTTGCCAAAGTGGAGGGCTTGTCCGCCACCTTGTAGAGTTCTAGGGATATGATCTCATGAACTTCTACTTCCTCTCAATTCATGATGCTATGGATCATGATAGCCCGATCTATTGTAACTTCAGACCAGTTGCTAGTAGGAATGATAGAGCATTGGATGAACTCCAACCATCCCCTAGCCACAGGTTTGAGGTCAAGCCTTCTTAATTGAACCGGCTTGCCTCTTGATTCTCTCTTTCATTGAGCACCTTCCACACAAATGTCCCTAAGGACTTGGTCCAACCTTTGATCAAAGTTGACCCTTCTAGTGAAAGGGTGAGGATCTCCTTGCATCATTGGCAAGTTGAATGCCAACTTCACATTTTCTGGACTAAAATCCAAGCAATTCCCCCAAACCATTGTGAGCCAATTCTTTGGGACCGGGTTCACACTTTGATCATGGTTCCTAGTGATCCATGCATTAGCATAGAACTCTTGAACCATTAAGATTCTGACTCGTTGGATTGGGTTGGTGAGAGTTTTCTAACCTCTTCTTTGAATCTCATGTCGGATCTCCGGATATTCACTCTTTTTGAGCTTGAAGGGGACCTCGGGGATCACCTTTTTCTTGGCCACAACTTCATAGAAGTGGTCTTGATGGACCTTTGAGATGAATCTCTCCGTCTCCCATGACTCGGAGATGGAAGTAATTGTCTTTCCTTTCCTCTTTCTAGAGGTTTTTCCGGCCTTAGGTGCCATTGATGGTTATGAAAAAATAGAAAAATAGATCTTTTTTCACACCAAACATAAAAGGTTTGCTCATCCTCGAGCAAAAGAAGAAAGAAAAGAGTAGAAGAAGAAAAAATGGAGGAGATGGAGGAGTGTGAGTGGTTCAGCCAATGGGGAAAGACATGTTTGTGATGTGTGAAAGTTGAGGTAGTGAGGAGGGTATTTATAGGGTAGGAGGGAGAGGGAATCTGTGTGAGAATGGGTGGGTTTAGAAGGGAAATAGTTTAAATTTGAATGGTGAGGTAGGTGGGGTTTTATGATGGATGGATGTGAGTAGTGAAGAGATTATGGAGAAGAGGGTAAGATTTGATAGGTGAAGGGTATTTGGAAAAGAGTTATTGATGGGATTGGTCAAGGGTATTTGGGGAAGAGTGTTATGGAAAGGTGTGAAAAGGAGAAAAGAAGAGGTGGGGTAGGTGAGGATCCTGTGGGGTCCACAGATCCTTAGGTGTCAAGGAATTCTGCTCCCTGCACCATTCTGGCGTTCAAACGCCCATTGTGTGCCAATTCTGGCGTTAAACGCCAGCTCTGCTATCTTTCTTGGCGTTAAACGCCAGCTCTGCTACCTTTTCTGGCGTTGAACGCCAGTATGCTGCCCATTTCTAACGTTTAACGCTAGCCAGATGCCAGACATCCCTTTTTGGCGTTAAACGCCCAGAGTGCTTCCCATTCTGGCGTTTAACGCCTAGAATGCTGCCAGGCTGTGTGTTAAACGCCCATTCTACTATCCTTACTGGCGTTTAAACGCCAGCAAGTCTGTCCTCCAAGGTGTGCTATTTTTTATTCTATTTTTTATTTTGATTTAATTCTATAGCTATTTTTATGATCATCAACCTAAAGAAAACATAAAATAACAATGAAAAATAAATAAATATAATTAAATAACATTGGGTTGCCTCCCAACAAGTACTTCTTTAATGTCAATAGCTTGATAGTGAGCTCTTAGAGAGCTTTATAGAGATTCAGAGCTTGATGATGGACTCCCAACACCAAACTTAGAAGTTGAGTGTGGGGGCTCTGTTTGACTCTGTATTGAGAGAAACTTTTCATGCTTCCTCTCTATGGTTACAAAAGAAGATCCTTGAGCCTTAAACACAAGGTAGTCCTCATTCAATTGAAGGACTAACTCTCCTCTGTCCACATCAATCACAGCTCTTGCTGTGGATAGGAAGGGTCTTCCAAGGATGATGGATTCATCTTCATCCTTCCCAGTGTCTAGGATTATGAAATCAGTAGGGATGTAAAAGCCTTCAACCTTTACTAAGACATCCTCTACAAGTCCGTAAGCTTTTTTCCTTGAATTGTCTGCCATCTCTAGTGAGATTCTTGCAGCTTGTACCTCAAAGATCCCTAGTTTCTCCATTATAGAGAGTGGCATGAGGTTTATACTTGACCCAAGGTCACACAGAGCCTTCTTAAAGGTCATGGTGCCTATGATACAAGGTATTAAGAATTTTCCAGGATCTAGTTTCTTCTAAGGTAATTTCTGTTGAGCCAGGGTATTTAGTTCATTAATGAGCAATGGAGGTTCATCTTCATGATTGCTCCTAGATACTGAGCAACTTGCTCTTCAATAATATCTTCATCCTCTTCAGCGGAAGAATACTCATCAGAGCTCATGAATGGCAACAGTAAGTTCAGTGGAATCTCGATGGTCTCTATATGAGCCTCAGATTCCTTTGGTTCCGTATTAGGGAACTCTTTAGTGGTCAGTGAATGTCCATTGAGGTCTTTCTCACTGGAAATCACTGTCTTTTCTTCCTCCCTAGGTTCGGCCATGTTGGTTATGTTTATGGCCTTGCACTCTCTTTTTGGATTCTCTTCTGTATTGCTTGGGAGAGTAGTAGGAGGGATTTCAGTAACTCTTTTACTCAGCTAACGCACTTGTGCCTCTAAATTTCTGATAGAGGACCTTGTTTCAGTCATGAAACTGAGAGTGGTCTTAGATAGATCAGAGACTATGGTTGCTTAGTCATAGTGGCTCTACTTAGACTTCTCTATATGTTGCTCAGAAGATGATGGAAAAGGCTTGCTATTGCCAAACCTATTTCTCCTACCATTATTATTGAAGCTCTGATTAGGCTTCTGTTGATCCTTCCATGAGAAATTAGGGTGATTTCTCCATGAAGGATTATAGGTGTTTCCATAGGATTCTCCCATGTAATTCACCTCTTCCATTGTAGGATTCTCAGGGTCATAAGCTTCTCCTTCATGGGAGGCTTCTTTAGCACTGCCGGATGCAGCTTGCATTTCAGTCAGACTCTGAGAAATCATATTGACTTGCTGAGCCAATATTTTATTCTGAGCCAATATGGCATTCAAAGTATCAATCTCAAGAACTCTTTTCTTCTGAGTTGTCCCATTATTCATAGGATTTCTTTTATAAGTATACATGAACTAGTTATTTGCAACCATCTCAATGAGTTCCTAGGCTTCTGTAGGCGTCTTCTTCAGATGAAGAGATCCACCAGGAGAGTGATCCAATGACATCTTGGACAATTCAGACAGACCATCATAGAATATACATAAGATGCTCCATTCTGAAAGCATGTCAAAAGGTCACCTTCTGATCAGTTGCTTGTATCTTTCCCAAGCTTCATAGAGGGATTCACATTCCTTCCGTATGAAGGTTTGGACTTCCACTCTAACTTTACTCAATTTTTGAGGTGGAAAGAATTTGGCCAAGAAGGCATTGACTAACTTTTCCCAAGAGTTCAGGCTTTCTTTAGGTTGTGAGTCCAACCATGTCCTAGCTTTGTCTCTTACAGGAAAGGGGAAAAGCATAAGTCTGTAGACCTCAGGATTAACCCCATTGGTCTTAACAGTGTCACAAATTTACAAGAATTCAGTTAAGAACTGATGATGATCTTCCAATGGAAGTCCATGAAACTTGCAATTCTGCTGCATTAGAGAAACTAATTGAGGCTTAAGCTCAAAGTTGTTTGCTCCAATTGCAGGAATTGAGATGCTTCTTCCATAGAAGTCGGAAGTTGGTACAGTAAAGTCACCAAGCATCTTCCTTGCATCTCCACCATTATTGTTATTTTCGGCTGCCATGTCTTCTTCTTTTTCGAAAATTTATGTTAGGTCCTCTCCAAAGTTTTGTGCTTTAGCTTCTCTTAGTTTCCTCTTTAGAGTCCTTTCAAGTTCAGGATTAGCTTCAACAAGAATGTTCTTATCCTTGCTCCTGCTCATATAAAAAAGAAGAGAACAGAAAAGAATAGGAATCCTCTATGTCACAGTATAGAGATTCCTTTATGTGAGTAAAAATATAGAATAATAGAATGAAGAAAGGATAAGAAGAATTCGAACACAGAGAGAGGGAGAGGGTTCGAATTTTAAGTAGAAGAGAAGTGTTAGTGAATAAATAAAATAAATATAAGGAGATGAGAGAGAGGAAATTCAAAAGTTAATTAAAAGAAAAGAAAAATATTTTTGTTTTTATTTTAATTATGTGTTAGAATTCGAAATTAAGAAGGAAAATAAAATAAAATTAGAATTTAAAACAATTAGTTAATTAAAAAGAATTTTGAGAAAGGGGTTAGTTATTTTCGAAAATTTGAGAGAGAGAAGTATTTAGGTGGTTTTAAAAAAGATATGATTGAAATAGAAAACGTTTAAAATCAAACAAAAAATCAAGTAGTTAATTGAAAAAGATTTGAAAATCAATTTTGAAAAGATAAGAAGTTAAAAAAAAGATTTATAAAATTAAGTTTTGAAAAAGATATGATTAAAATCTATTTTGAAAAAGATTTGAATAGGAAATTAAAAAGATTTGATTTTTGAAATTAAAGTTGATTACTTGACTAACAAGAAACTAAAAGATATGATTCTAGAATTTAAGGATTGAACCTTTCTTAATAGGCAAGTAACAACTTGAAAAATTTTTGAATCTAAACATTAATTGTTAGCATTTAATTCGAAAATCATGAAATAAAAATGAGAAAAAAATTTTGAAAATCAATTTTAAAATTTCGAAAATATTAAGAAAAAAATGAAAAAGATTTGATTTTTGAAAAAGATTTGAAAAGATAGAATTTTTAAGTTGAAATTTTGACTTGAGTAACAAGAAACAACTAAATTTTAAAACTTTTTGACTAAATGAATTCAAAATTTCGAAAATTATGAGCAAAATAAGGAAAATATATTTTTTTTTATTTTTGAATTTTTAATGAGGAGAGAGAAAAACATCAAAATGACACAAAACATAAGAAATTAATATCAAAACAAAAATGCATGCAAGAACACTTTGAATGTCAAGATGAACATGAAGAACACTTCGAATGTCAAGATGAACATCAAGAACATATTTTTGAAAAATTTTTAAAAAAAGAAAGACATGCAAGACACCAAACTTAAAAATTTTTAAACTTTAGACACTAATAATTCAAAAATGCATATGAAAAACAAGAAAAGACACAAAACAAGAATATGTAAAGATCAAACAAGGAAAATCATCAAGAACAACTCGAAGATCAATGAAGAACACATGATGAATTTTCGAAAACTAAAGGAAATTTAAAACATGCAATGTGACAACAAACTTAAAATTTGACACTAGACTCAAAGGAGAAACATAAAATATTTTTGGTTTTATGATTTTATTAAATTTTTTTGTATTTTTCGAAAATAGTTTGGAAAAAGAAAATAAAGGGATACAAAATTTTTAATAAGAATTTCAGGAATCATGCAATGTTAGTCTAAAGCTTCGGTCCAAAAGAATTAGACATGGCCAAATAGCCAGCCAAGCTTTGAGTGAAAGCTTCGGTCCAAAAGATTAGACATGGCCAAATAGCCAGCCAAGCTTTAGCATAAAACATAAAAGCATGTCAATGAGAAGTGGAAGCCTCAGTCCAAAAATTCTAAAGAACATACTTTTTTTTATTTTTTGAAAATTATAATAAATTTTTTTGTATATTTTTTTCAAAAATAAAAATAAAAAGAGCATAAATATAAAATAAAATTACCTAATCTAAGCAACAAGATGAACCGTCAATTGTCCAAACTCGTACAATCCCCGACAATGGCACCAAAAACTTGGTACACGGAATCGTGATCTCAACACTTCTTCACAACTCCGCGTAACTAACCAGCAAGTGCACTGGGTCGTCCAAGTAATACCTTACGTGAGTAAGGGTCGATCCCACGGAGATTGTCAGCTTGAAGCAAGCTATGGTCATCCTTGTAAATCTCAGTTAGGCGGATTCAAATGGTTATAAGGTTTTGATAATTAAAAGATAAATAAAACATAAAATAGAATAAAGTTACTTATGTAATTCATTGGTGGGAATTTCAGATAAGCATCTGGAGATGCTTTGTTGCTTCTGAACCTCTGCTTTCCAATTGCCTTCTTCCAACCATGCGTTACTTCCTTCCATGGCAAGATGTAGGATCCTATCAATGAAAATGGTCCTCTACGGTTTCTGCACGGCTAATCAACTGTCGAATTTCTCGTCTCAGATAAAGAATACCGGGTACAGCTACCGCATGGCTAATCATCTGTCAGTTCCCGCTAGTGTCGGAATAGGATCCATTGATCCTTTTGCACACTGTCACTTGCGCCCAACATTCACAGGTTTGAAGCTCGTCACAGTCATTCCTTCCCGGATCCTACTCGGAATACCACAGACAAGGTTTAGACTTTCTGGATCCTAGGAATGCTGCCAATAATTCTAGCCTATGCCACGAAGATATTAATCTCACAGACTCGGTCCGTGTATTAGATATCCAAGAGAATATACTCCGATCCGACTGTCGTCCAATGACTACGTTGAACATCATGTAGACCGCCATGTGGTTGTCAAGCACGCGGATCTTGGCTAAGCGAGTAACGAAGATTGGGTGATTGTCACGGGTCACCCCTTCATTCTGACTTAACTGAATCAAGTACGATAGTATATCTTGGAGAAGAAGTATGCGTGAATTGAATAGAAAACAGTAGTAATTGCATTAATTCATGAAGAACAGCAGAGCTCCACACCTTAATCTATGGGGTGTAGAAACTCCACCATAGAAAATACATAAGTGAAAAGAGGTCTAGGCATGGCCGAATGGCTAGCCCCCAAACGTGAACAATGGTCTCAGCTCCAAAGTATGAAAACTACATATGAATACAATAGTAAAAAGTGCTATTTATACTAAACTAGTTACTAGGGATTACAAAAAATGAGTAACTAAGTGCAAATAGTGCAGAAATCAACTTCCGGGGCCCACTTGGTGTGTGCTTGGGCTGAGCTTTAAAGCTTTTTCGTGCTTAGGGTGTTTCTGGAGTTAAACGCCAGCTTTGGTGCTAGTTTGGACGTTTAACTCCAATTCTGGTGCCAGTTTGGGCGTTCTACACCAGGATGTTTTAGGCTGACATTGGACGCCAGTTTGGGCCATCAAATCTCGAGAAAAGTATTAACTATTATATATTGCTGGAAAGCTCAGGATGTCTACTTTCCAACGCAATTAAGAGCGCCTCAATTGAGCTTCTGTAGCTCCAGAACATCCACTTCGAGTGCAGGGAGGTCAGAATCCAACAGCATCTGCAGTCCTTTTTCAGCCTCTGAATCAGATTTTTGCTCAGGTCCCTCAATTTCAGCCAAAAAATACCTGAAATCACAGAAAAACACACAAAATCATAGTAAAGTCCAGAAATGGGATTTTTTCATAAAAAACTAATAAAAATATAATAAAAAGTAACTGAAACACACTAAAAACTATGTAGAAACAATGCCAAAAAGGATATAAATTATCCGCTCATCAACCACCCCACCCATCCTTCTTTCGGCGACACCACCGCCACTGGCTCCACCGCTGCCGCACCACCACACCCCTTCTTCTTTCTTCTACTTTCTTCTGCTTCTTTCATCTCTCTTTCTCCTTCACCAGTGAGTCTACCCTGTTCTCCCTTAGGCCACCAGTTCTGTGTTTGGCGAAGCTCAGCCACCGTGAGCTCCACAGCAGCAGCTACTAGTGCCACTGCTGCATCTTTTTCTCTTCCATTCTTCAAGTCTTCAATTTTCAGGTTTTAATATTCTTTGTTTTGTTTATTTACTTGCTTAAATTTCATTTTCTTTATTTAACTTTGCTAATCTATCTTAGGTTTAGCGGACTTAATTGGTTGTTCTTAAATTGCAAGTGTCAATTTCTAATTTTTGGGTTGTTGATGCTTAAATTTTAGCTTGAAATTATTGAATATGCACTGCATACTAAGTGTTTTCTTGCATGAATGAACTTTTAGTTTAATACGTGTGTTGTAGCTACCATATATATTAGACTATATCCTTGTTTGGCATTCTAATCAAGAGTTGTCCACTTTTGAATGATAATGATGTTGTTTTGGATTGAATTTCATTAATGTACTTATTTGTTGCTTTGAGTTGCTACCACCAAATTGATAGGGTGATTACCATTTGATTTCATATTTGGTAAAATTTTTAACAAGTGCATATTGAATATTAGTGAATTGAATTGAATTGTTTGTTCATCATAGTTTTCAAATCAGTATAACATAACAAGGTACTTGATTATTTTTAATGCTTTGCATTTGTTTGAGTGACTTGACTTGATTCTTATCAATCTTGTCACTTTTTGCAACAAGCACCTTAGGATTTAATATTATCTTTTGCTATTTGTAATATAAAATAAAATTTAATCTGAAATAAAAAAAATCATCTCGTGCTGCTCCTCAGGGACGAATGGGGACCACCTTAGGATTAGTTGTGGCGCCAAACTTGGCTGGGTCAAGTTTGGCACCACTATGCCTGTATGAAAACTTGGAATTATGGTGATCATGAAGCCAAACTTGGAAAATTCCAAGTTTGACTTGATGCAGTGATTTTTAAGTTAAGTGAGTGTGGTGCCATACTTGGAGAATTCCAAGTTTGGCACCCCTGAGACCGAATGTGACGGGGGATTATAACGCTCCTAGCGCCAAACTTGAATTCTTCAAGTTTGGCGCCACCTCCTGGATTTGTGGTGTCTCCGTTTCTTCACATAAACTCTGTCAAATTCATCCAAAATGCTACCTGAAATAAAGCAAATTGCACACAACTCAAAGTAACATTCATAATGGCTAAAAGTATTTAAATCTTGATTAAACTTACAAATTCAAATGCAAATTTACTAGGTAAAGATAGAAAAGATGCTCACGCATCAATGCATGGTGAGGCGTGATGGCAAACCTAGCTCAACAGTGGCTGGACAATAGCGAATCGTGACGGCTCCTCTTCTTCCTCACGACGTCTCTGGCTCGTGACGTGCTCTCTCCCTCGCTAGAAACCATTCTGCTCGACAGCAGCAGCAGCGGTGACATCTCCCTCTCTCCTTGTGTGGTGGCTTGGCGTCATGACAGCGATAGTGGTGCACAATGGTGGCGGCAAAGCCCTCTTCCCTTCCTTCTTATCCAAACTCCTCTACTCTTTCTCAGATCTTTCTCTCTCTCTTTTTCCCCATTTTCTTTCTTTTTTTTCTTTCCTTTTTATTTGCTGAAGCTCCTGTATTGTGTGTATATGGGGAAAAGGGGTTTGCAGTGGGTGAGTGAGTGGTGAGGAAAAGGTGAGTGTGGCTCAATAAGGGTAAACAGGTGGGGGGTGTAGGTGTAGGTAAGTTGGGTAATAGGGTTAGGATTGGTGAAATTAGGGTTTGGAATTAGAAATTTAGGGTTTGAGTGGAGTGTTAATGTAAAACAAAATTTTATCCAATATAACTAATTTTAAAAATACTATTTATTATTAGTTATTATTTAATTAAACTCAAGGTATCATAAAATTTAATTTAATTACTTTTTAAGAAAATAAATTTTTTAAATAAAATTATCAAAAATAATAAATCATGAATAACTCAATATTTAATTTTCAAAAGCTCGAGTTGTTATATTCTACCCACCTTACGAAAATTTTTTACCTCGAAAATTGATATAAAATAGAAAAGATTCATATCAACTCCACTTTCAAAAACATCAAAGAAAAGAAACAGAAAGGTTTGGCACGTTCAGTTTTTCAAATGTAAAAGAAATCATATCTTAGAAAGGTAACAGAAAAGGTGTAGTGTGCTGCAAAGATTTAGAAAGATGCTTAAGATTAGACCCTAACAACGATGCACAAAATAATGATAGGTAAAAAGCGATAAGGATGAATTTTCCAAAAGATTCAAGGGACGCATAAGAACATAATCAAATAAGGATATGCATGAACGATAATATATGGTTATAATATAAATCAATCATATCCCAAGAAGGAACTTTGAAACAAATAATCAAATCGTTTTTTAATATAAATATATATAAATCAGATTTTCAAAACAAAATCACTCTTTCATTTATTTTCACGAGACTTTGGATAGAACTTCTCCTTAAAATTCGACTTCACCACCCTTATGGGCTCTCTGACTTTCTTAACTTCTCAAAAGTTTACCAATCTTCCATTAGCACTTATCAAACATAAGGTTCTCAATAATCAATATATGATTATAATCCATGTAAAATCATTTATAAACTCTCAAAATTACTACATTTAGATAAGAAATCATTTTTAGCAACTCTGTTTGGAAACCTAGACTTGATGTATTTATTATTTTTCAAACCTCAATCTCATAATTTAATCTTTATAACTTGATCAGAAATCAATTACTTTATTAAGTAAAAATTAGAACTTCTGACAACCATCCAATCCCAAGCAACCTTGCAAGATGTACATAAGCGCTAAATGAATTTCAGTTCACACACACACATAATCATCATCATACTAACACTAAAATCAATTATCATTCACTTTCATAACCAAAACTCAATCAAAATTACAGCCAATCATTCGTAGCCAAGAACTCAAACTCAACAACATTATAATTACTAACATATTTGCAATTATCTACTATACTTTGGGCATTCTAAAATTGAAAACTGATAATTTCAAAAATACAATCCCCTACCTCGATTAGTTGAACACAGAAATTAAACGTGACAAACCCTGTTTTACTCTAAATTAACAACAATGGCGGCACCCCAACGCAACGGAGACAAGCCAGCAACATCTCCAATCACTCTCGCAGCAGTAGCAACTTTCCACGGCAATGATAATGATCACAGCAAAACAAGGAATTTGAAATGTAAACAGTTTTGAAAATTTAAGACAAGGTGGTGCACGAAATTGTGATCATCAATGGCGCCATCAACATGGTACGCTCAATTGTAATATCAACTTTTTATCACAACTTCGCACAACTAACCAGCAAGTGCACTGGGTCGTCCAAGTAATAAACCTTATGTGAGTAAGGGTCGATCCCACGGAGATTGTCGGCTTGAAGCAAGCTATGGTCACCTTGTAAATCTCAGTCTGGCGGATATAAAATAGTTATGGAGTTTTCGAAAATAAATAATAAAAGAAGGATAGAAATACTTATGTAAATCATTGGTGAGAATTTCAGATAAGCGCATAGAGATGCGTTCGTTCCTCTGAACCTCTGCTTTCCTGCTGCCTTTATCCAATCAATCCTACTCCTTTCCATGGCCGGCTTTATGTAAGGGCATCACCGTTGTCAATGTCTACATCCCACCCTCTTGTGAAAATGGTCCAAATGCTCTGTCACAGCATGACTAATCATCTGAGGTTCTCGATCATGCTGGAATAGGATTCACCCTCCTTTTGCGTCTATCACTACGTCCAGCACTCGCGAGTTTGAAGCTCGTCACAGTCATTCAATCCCAGAGTCCTACTCGGAATACCACAGACAAGGTTTATACTTTCCGGACTCTCATGAATGCCGCCATCAATCTAGCTTACACCACGAAGATTCTGATTAAGAGATCCAAGAGATACTCATTCAGTCTAAGGTAGAACGGAAGTGGTTGTCAGGCACGCGTTCATGGGAAATGATGATGATTGTCACGTTCATCACATTCAGGTTGAAGTGCGAATGAATATCTTAGAAGCGGAATAAGATGAATTGAATAGAAAATAGTAGTACTTTGCATTAATCTTTGAGGAACAGCAGAGCTCCACACCTTAATCTATGGAGTGTAGAAACTCTACCGTTGAAAATACATAAGTGAAAGGTCCAGGCATGGCCGAATGGCCAGCCCCCAAAACATGATCAATAGATCAAAATATAATCTAAAGATGTCTAATAGAATAGTAAAAAGTTCTATTTATAATAAACTAGCTACTAGGGTTTACAGAAGTAAGTAATTGATGCATAAATCCACTTCCGGGGCCCACTTGGTGTGTGCTTGGGCTGAGCTTGAAGTCTACACGTGGAGAGGTCATTCTTGGAGTTGAACGTCAGCTTTTGTGCCATTTTGAGCGTTGAACTCCACTTTGCAACTTGTTTTTGGCGCTGGATGCCAGAATTGGGCAGAGAGGTGGCGTTGAACGCCAGTTTGCGTCATCTAAACTTGGGCAAAGTATGGACTATTATATATTGCTGGAAAGCCCTGGATGTCTACTTTCCAACGCAATTGAAATAGCGCCATTTTAAGTTCTGTAGCTCCAGAAAATCTATTTTCAGTGCAGGGAGGTCAGCATACAACAGCATCTGCAGTCCTTTTGGAACTTAATTCTCCTAGGGAGGTGTTGATTTGCTCCCAATAGTTTTGTGGAGGAAAATGCATTTGAGGCATCTCCGGGATCTCATGGTGATGAGCTTTCTGTGCCTCTTGAGCTCGATGAATGGGCTCTCTTGCTTGCTCCATCTTTTTCTTAGTGATGGGCTTCTCTTCCTCAATGTGAATGTCTCCTTCTATGAAAGCTCCAGCTGAGTAACATAGATGGCAAATAAGATGAGAAAAAGCTAGCCTTGCCCCAGGGGAGGGCTTTTCGGCTATTTTGTAGAGTTCAAGGGAGATGACTTCATGAACTTCTACTTCCTCTCCAATCATGATGCTATGGATCATGATGGCCCGATCCACAGTAACTTCAGATAGGTTGCTAGTGGGGATGATGGAGCGTTGGATGAATTCCAACCATCCTCTAGCCACAGGCTTGAGGTCCAGTCTTCTTAATTGAACCTGCTTGCCTTTGGAGTCAATCTTCCATTGAGCTCCGTCCACACATATCTCCATGAGGACTTGGTCCAACCTTTGATTAAAGTTGACCCTTCTAGTGTAGGGGCGTGCATCTCCTTACATCATAGGCAAGTTAAACGCCAACCTTACATTTTCCGGACTAAAATTTAAGTATTTCCCCCGAACCATAGTGAGATAATTCTTTGGGTCCGTGTTCTTACTTTGATCATGGTTCCTAGTTATCCATGCATTGGCATAGAACTCTTGAACCATTAGGATGCTGACTTGTTGGATGGGTTTTGTTAGAACTTCCCAACCTCTTCTTTGGATTTCATGTCGGATCTCCGGATACTCATTCTTCTTGAGTTTGAAAGGGACCTCGGGGATCACCTTCTTCTTTGCCACAACATCATAGAAGTGGTCTTGATGGGCTTTGGAGATGAACCTTTCCATCTTCCATGACTCGGAGGTGAAAGCTTTTGTCTTCCCTTTCCCTTTTCTAGAGGATTCTCCGGTCTTGGGTGCCATCAATGATAATGGAAAAACAAAAAGCTTATGCTTTTACCACACCAAACTTAGAATTTTGCTCGCCCTCGAGCAAGAGAAGAAAGAAAAGATGAAGAAGAAGAAGAAAATATGGAAAGGAGGGGGAAGGTGTATTTCGGCCAAGAAGAGAAAATAGGGTTGTGTTGTGTGAAAATGAGGAAGAGTGGATGGTTATATATAGGGAAAGGAGGGGGGTATTGGGGTTCACAGATCCTGAGGTGTTCAAGGATTTACAACCTTGCACCCAATTAGGCATGCAAAATGCCCTTGCACACAACTCTGGGCGTTCAGCGCCAGATTGGTGCTTGTTCTGGGCGTTGAACACCCATTTGTTGCCCATTTCTGGCGTTGAACGCCAGAACCATGCTTGTTCTGGGCGTTCAGCGCCAGCTCTTCTCTAGGGTGCAATTCTGGCGTTCAAACGCCAGATGCTGCCCATTTTGGGTGTTCAGCGCCAGAACCATCCTCTGTTCTGGCGTTGAACGCCAGCCAGATGCATCTTACTGGCGTTTAAACGCCAGTAAGGTCTTCCTCCAGGGTGTGATTTTTCTTCTGCTATTTTTGATTCCGTTTTCAATTTTTTATTTATTTTGTGACTCCACATGATCATGAACCTAATAAAACATGAAAAACAATGAAAATTAGATAAATAAACATTGGGTTGCCTCCCAACAAGCTCTTCTTTAATGTCAATAGCTTGACAGTGGGCTCTCATGGAGCCTCACAAATGTGCAGAGCTTTGTTGAGACCTCCCAACACTAAACTTAGAGTTTGGATATGGGGGTTTGACACCAAACTTAGAGTTTGGTTGTGGCCTCCCAACACCAAACTTAGAGTTTGACTGTGGAGGCTTTGTTTGACTCTGCTTTGAGAGAAGCTTTTTATGCTTCCTCTCCATGGATGCAGAGAGAGATCCTTGAGTTGTAAACACAAGGTTGTCCTCATTTATTTGAAGGATCAATTCTCCTCTGTCCACATCAATCATAGCTCTTGCTGTGGCTAGGAAAGGTCTTCCTAGGATGATGGATTCATCCTCATCCTTCCCAGTATCCAGGACTATGAAATCAGTAGGGATGTAAGGGCCTTCAACCTTTACTAACACGTCCTCTACTTGTCCATAAGCCTGTTTTCTTGAATTGTCTACCGTCGGCTAAGAATTTCTTCTTGGTTAGAGGAAATAACTTCGTTGCAAGTATAGTTCCCAACCGACAAGCAATGCTCAATCAAAGTTTTAATTGTTGGTTGTCACAAGTACAAACACCAAGAAGAATTAACCGAAGTATTTAAAACTCGGGTCGTCTCACAAGGAATTGCAATGAAGTGATCAATTATTGGCTATGAATAAATACGGGGGGTTTGATTTATAAAAGGGGCAAGAAAGTAAATAGTACGAAAATAAAGCAAACAACTAAATAAAGAAAATAATAAAGAGAGACATTCATGGCAAGGATTGAGAATATAGGCTTTCTATCCTAGTCACTAATCATAACAATAATTAACAAGAGCTTATCCTATTTCGTCATCTCCAACAATGGAAGAAGGTACAATGTTATCTTCACATTGAGAGAAAGTCAAATAAGACTAGTTAATCTCAATCCAAAAGTCCTAATCAACTTACTAATTGACTTAGCAAGAGATTAGAGTCAATGAGTTGGTGATTAATGACTCAAAAGCACCTAATTTCTCTTTCCAAGCCAAGAATGCTCAAAGATCTACTATAACATTCTTCCAAGCATTTTTTCAAACACTTAGAAGGCATAAAAGGAAAGCATGATAAATTGACAACAAGAATATTAAATCTACAACTACCCAATTGCAAGGAATTAATAACAACTCACTTAAACAACAAGGGAATATAAAACATGAATTGCATTAAAAGGAAATCCAAATCCAACAATAGTGCATCAACATAAAAGAGACATCAAAGGTGAAATTGACAAGAAAACTAAGAGAGCATAGATGTAACAACAAGAAATTGAAATGGAAACAAGATGAAAACAAGGAATTAAACCTAGATATAGGAGAATTTGTCCTAATCCTAACCTAATTCTAGAGAGAAGAGCGAGCTTCTCTCTCTAGAAATTAACTATATGCTTCCTAGTCTACAACTAAGTGCTCCCCCTTGCCCAAGCTTGAATTCTGCAAGAAATACCCTCATAAATGACTTGGATTTAGGCCTGGGAAGCTTAGAAATCTCCCCCAGCAAATTCACTTTAATGAGGTCACGTGCTCAGCATCACGCATGCGCGTGGGTGACGCTTGCGCGTCGATGGCCAAAATTCCTCCTCACGCATACGCGTGAGTGACGTGTGCGCGTGGCTTGCAAATCTTCAACTCATGCGTATGCGTGGATGACGCGTGCGCGTGGCCCTCAATTCTCCAAATGCTCATTTTTTCATGAATTCTCCACTTTGCATACTTTTCTCTTCACTTCTTCCATCCAATACTTGCCTTATGAACCTGAAATCACTCAACAAACACATGATGGCATCGAATGGAATTAAAGTGAATTAAAATCACCAATTTAAGCGGCCTAAAAAGCATGTTTTTACACTTAAGCACAAATTAAGGGAGAATTACAAAACCATGGTATTTCATTGAATAAATGTGAGAAAATTTGATAAAATTCCCTAAATTAAGCACAAGATAAACCACAAAATTGGGGTTTATCGCAAAGCCCCTCTTATTTCTTTCTTATCCGATCTCTTCTACTCTCTCTCGGATCTCTCTCTCCCTTTTTCCCCCTTTTCTTTCTTTTTATTCCTTTTTGTTTGCTGTAGCTACTGTGTTGTGTGTATATGGGAGAAAGAGGTTGGCGGTGCGTGAGTGAGTGGTGAGAAAAAGGTGATTGTGGCTCACTGAGGGGTAAACAGGTGGGGGGTGTACGTGTGGGTAAGTTGGGTAATAGGATTAGGATTGGAGAAATTAGGGTTTGGAATTGGGAATTTAGGGTTTGAGTGGAGTGCTAATCTAAAACCAAATTTAATCCAATATAATTAATTTTAAAAATACTATTTATTTTATTTAATTGTAATTAAATAATCTAATTTGAAATTAAAGATAAATAAATAAATTTTCTTTTTGTTCATAATATTAATCAAGATTTTCAGTTATTCAATTTAAATTGTATAAAACTTTTATT
>NC_029791.2:91036075-91064683 GCF_000816755.2 Arachis ipaensis
ATTATAAAATTTAATTTAATTTAATTACTTTTTAAGAAAATAATTTTCTTTAAATAAAATTACACACACACACACACATATATATACATATATGCTTGTATAATTATTCTGATTGTGGATGTAATAGTATTATGATGATTTGTATGTATGTGTATGCGAGAAAAAGAAAAAGTATTCTCGGTTTTTCAAAGAAAAGTTTATACGGTTACGAATAAAGGCTCCTATGTATGGAAGTCGTCGTAATATCCACGCTATCAGAGTGGCGCAACCGGAAGCATGACAGTTTGGTAGTAAGTATGTTACAACATTTCTTTGAAAAGCCATCAACTCTAACGCACGACTCTTATTTGAAAATCCATCAACTACAATATGTAAGAACGAGAATTTAATTAAGCGTTTAATTAAAATAAAATAATAATAATTTAATTACTCAAAATAGGTCAAAAAATTAGAAGTCTTAATTTAAATATTTGAAGGTGAGATTTGGATTCAGAAGAATTTTTCGAGTTGGAAAATGTAATTTTTTACGGAAAATTGCATAAAAATACGTACCGGTAAAGTAGCCGACAGTACCGACTCAAGTTTGCCCGATACTGTGTAAGAATGATAGAAATAGTAGAAAAACTTAGAAAAACTTATAGAATTGGAAACTGGGCCCTAATTTTAAAGGTTTGGCCCAAAGTTAGGCCAAACAGACCAAAAATACTAAGGGGTTGGACTGGGCCCAAGTTGAGTCCAAACCCAACATATATAAGACCTTTAATGAGGATTTGCATCCTGATTTTAGCACCAAAAGGAAAGAAATGTGGATTGAGAGAGAGGAGATGGTGGTACTATACATCACCACCTTCTGGGAGCCATAACTTGAGCTAAAGAGCTCCGATTGACGAGCTATTTGCAGCCACACAAAGCTCTCGTCGAGATCTTCGTTTCCAGCCAAACAAAGGTCGTAAGACCTTAAAGCTCACACTCCAATTTTCTGCCCTATGTTATTTTATGATTTTGGGTGTTGATTTTGAGAAAATTTTGTAATTTTGGTTGTTTAGGTGTGATCTAGTAGCTGGTTATTGTTGGGTTTTATCCCAATTTATAATGGGTAAGGTAATGCCCTAACTTTTATGAATTTATGGTTTTAGTGAACTCTAGGTATTAATTATGATGAATTAATTGTGTATAGCTTGAATGTGGTAATTATTGGAGTTAATTTGGAGCATTTGGATCAAGTTGGGCGGCTTGTTGGTGCTTGGAAACTTGGTTGGAGGTTATTTGGTGGATTTGAGCATATTAGAAATCGGCCAAGGTATGGTTTTAATTTTCTTTATGTAATATGTAATGTTTCGTGACACTTAGGCTAGTGGCCTTTAAGATAGGATTGAATGATGTGGTTGTGTGATTAATTGCATGTAAATATTATGGTTGATGATGATTTGACGAAGGTTGGAGGAGTTATATACGGTGGAGTATTAATATTGATGATTATGATGATTGTGACGATTGGATGAATTACGATGTTAATAATGGGTAATTATTCAAGTGTTGATGATTGATGATGTTATTGTTGATAGATGATAAGAAATTAGAGAATTTTTTATGATAAGTTGATAAACAATATTTTTGAAGGTTTAGAATGGTGTATATGTGAATTGTTTGATATTGGGATTGTTGATTATGTTTAAGAGAGTTATATTGAGAAGACATATGTGAATGGTGTATATGTGAATTAGATGCTTGAAAAATAGTTGAAAAGTGTTTACTATGAATATTTGAGTTGTGTTGAATGTGTTTTGTTTGGTTTGGTTTTAGAAGTTTTGGAAAAACTAGAGAATTGTCACTTTTGGTAAAAACCTATTTTTAGTAAACTTTGATGGATCATAACTTGAGCCTTGGTTTTTGAAATTGATTGGACTTTGTTTTAAATTAAAGATGATTTAAGGTTCTTTAAAGTGATATAAAGTTTGAGAAAACAGAGTTTTGTAGAGGAAGTTATGAACGTCGGAAGTTCGATACAAAACTCGCGTACGGGGGTGATGGCTTCTGTCTAGCATTTCTACATACACGGCGCATGGACGTGTACGCGGCATGGTCCAATTTCAAGGTATGCGTACGCGGGACAGGGGTTCGCATATGCGAGAGCACTGTTTTGCTAAAATGTGGTTTTCTTCACCTTTTCAAAGATTTTCTAGCTTTATAAACTTCTTTAATTACCATTTAAGATTTCTATATATTAACTAGGTCCTAAGACTATTAGAGGTGAGTTAGTAAATTAAACTAATAAATTTCTGTTATAAGTTTAGAAGACGGTGACTAGACTTGGAAAGTTCTGTGGATGAAATAGTTTGAGTGTCTAGGCGGAGTGTTGAGGTAACAATGAATTGAGAAACATGAATGATTATGGTTAATAAGATGAGTACAAGCAGACTTGCGCTCTGAGGAGTGATCTTCGAGATTGAGTATGTGATTGTGACATGCATTGTTCTCCGTCGTAGGGGCTATGGCAGTCTGCCACCTACATTCAGATGTGAGGGCTATGACAGTCTCCCGCTCACGTGACATGCAATGATTTGGTAAGTTGCTATGCACCTCGGGCAAGGGCTGTGACAGTCTCCCGCTTGTCGAGGTAGCGGTGCTAGCATAGGAACCGAGGCAGTCTCCTGCATACGTTGAGATGTGAGGGTTGTGGCAGTCTCCCGCTCACATAAACTTCTCTGCCACAAAATTTGTAACGACCCAATTTTCATTATGTCTAGATCATACCGGAAACTGGGCGCTACCAATTTGTCTTCCTAATTATTATCTGTTATTTATCATATGAGTCTGATTCGTTGTTAAAAGCGTAGTTAATTTGCAAGGTGTATTTTTTTTTTTTGAAAACGTTTGGATTAATAGACGGAATCACTCATAATCAATTCACAAGTAATAAAAGATAAAACAGTTATAAACAACCACACATAAATACATCACGAGTAGCTAGCAACATTCAGTTATCCAGCCTTTATTAGAGTATAGACCTTTAGTTAGAACACCCCTAGATATAGCTAGATAATAACTATATACATATACATACATACAACATCCCAGGTCCTGATCTGTTCAATAGGTCTCTAAGCTGGCACCTAGGCTAGCCTAGATTCTATACTCACCTAGTCCCTCTAAACTACTAAAGCGAGGGAAAGTACGTTCCAAGTCTTCACAACTCAAGTCAGGTGGAACGTCATCAAAAGATAAAACATCATCTGCTACTCCTCTGCATGATCAGACTTTTCCATAGGACGTCTCTCTGGTACCTCATGAAGTAGCCACACAATAGGAATCTCGTACACAGGATTTAGGTTAAAGTGTGCATACAAATGGGGTGCAGACGTTGGCTGGTCTCACAGTATATACATTTAAACAGAGAATGATATTCACCCTAGACTCAGAAGACTATCTAGAGCAGAATCCTCTTCTTGCGAACGGTCATCAGTGAACTATGGTAAGGTACTCTTACTTCCATCTGAAAGGGGAAAGGGAGAGAGAAGGGGTAAGAACTGGGAGTTCTTAGTAGGGCCGGGGTTATTAGTTACGTTTATTTATTTGGGGTAGATTAGTAGACGAATAACATAATATAGCGAAGCAGTAAACAGAAGATAAAGATAGAAAGAAAAAGTAGAGACAACAGAAAGCATAACACAAACAAAAGAATACAAGAAAATAAAACACAGAAATAGCATACAAGCAGACAAACATAAAGAAGTAGATCACACACAGAAAGGAATGCAACAGAGAATGATGTACAGACAAGAATGATGCATGTCTAGCCCTAGCGCAGGTAATGAGCTCATCTGTCGGTTTCTACCCGCTCCCGACGTAACCCAAAGCAGCTGAAACGGGTATAAATATAGCTCTGGGTTGCATCAAGCAACTAATATATATATAAATATAGCTCTGGGTTGCATCAAGCAACTAATATATATATAAATAACCCTTTATTATATTACTCTTCTCTTTATATCTCTTTACTCTGTTCTGGTTTCTCTTTTCTCTGTATCTCTTTACTCTATTTTAATTACTCTGTTTTCTGTATCTCTTTTCTCTTCTCTGATTACTCTTTTCATCTGTATCTATATTACACTTTTTCTCTTTATCTCTTTTCTTTACTCTAGTTACTCTGTTTTCTGAGTTTCTCTACTCTGCTCTGATTGCTCTGCTTAACGTATGTATTTAAAGCTTATGTAAATTTTTGTATGAATAGTTAGCCTATCCCAAGTATAGGTTCATTAAGTCTATACTAAAATAGTTTAACTTTTCATATAATACCTAACCCTATTTGCAATTCAAGGACTAACTATGTTGCCCTAGTTCGTTCGCTAGTCTCTGTCTGTTTCTCTGTTGTTAAAATGTTACAGACTTTTTCTTTGGTTTTTATCTTTTCTTTGGCTTTTATCTTTCTTTTATCTTTACCTCACTAATATGTTATTACCACTCCCTAAGTATTTTATGAAGGTAATTATGAGATTCTGCACTTAAAGTTGTCTTTCTAAAGCTTTTATAGAAAATTGCCTTTTTTGTATTATTTTATTATTTTTATTAAAATATTATTTTTAATTAAATATTATTATTTAATATTTTATTATTATTGATTATTTTATTATTAAATTTTCGAAAATTACCTTTCCTTTACCTTTTAACCTTTAAAATTAACTTTTTACCCCAGTAACTTTTAATATTTCTACTTTAACCACCCTAACTTTCAGAAATTACAAAATAACCCCTCAAACACCAAAATATTTACTTCCTTGACCTTTCTAGGATCTAAAAGGTGTTCTTCAATGTTCTTCACCACACTCAAAGTGTTCTTCGTGTTCTTCGTATATTCTTCAGATTCTTTCTCTGTTTTTACCCGTTTTTCAGTCTTTTCAACAACCGATTTTTACCAAAATTCAAAATAAATTCCCAGCCACTAAAACCCCATATTTTCTACATGATTTTAACACAAATTGAACCTCAATTTAGGCCTAGGGTTTCGTTTTCCCAGCTGCTCCAAGAACATCAACTTAAAGCTTGAATTTCATCAAATTTCATCAAAATTTCACCAAATTTTCACCAAGAATCAATCATATATGCATCCAATTTTTAGCACAGCCAAATTATACAACATTCACACAACTCAAACACAAATAATCAAGATTAATTTCGTGACACCCTACCTTGATTTGCTGCTCCAAATCCGGTTACTCTTTGAAGTGTTCTTAAAGCACATTTTCCTCCTAAAACACATCAAGAACAACTTTAAAACTCTAAACCATCAACTAAACGAACTTCAGCAGCATCTTAGGAAGGTTATCCTAACCTTAAACGTGCAGGAAATCAAAGATCTTTGGCCCACAAGTCAAGCTAAGCAAGAGATCTAAGGAAGAACATCAAGAAAACACTTGTTTAAGCATGTTTCCTTGAAAACCGAATTGAAAGGGGAAAGGAACAGCCATCTCACCTTATTTAAATCCTTGATAAGTTACATGGTTATGTAGAGGAAGAAGGGAGGATCATTTTGTTGAAATTGGAGTTTTGATTTGAGTTTTAGTTCAGAAGAAATCAAGCTTTGAAGATTAAGTGTTCATGAAAGTTTCTCTCTCTTCTCTCTTGTTATTTTCGGCCAAAATGATGAAATGAGACAGCCTTGGAGGTCTTGGGGGGTGTAAGGTGAGTTGTGATTGGTTGGCTTGGAGGTGGATTAAAATAATATTAAAATATCTCTGGTGTACAACTACTAAAACTAGGTGTATCGGAACACTCGTAAAAACATCCCTAAAAATTATTTTCTGAGCTACTAGTATAAATGACACTAGTAACATATTTATTATGAGAATATAACATGTATGATGAGGCCTTAGCTTTGATAAAGTCATCAGAGAGTGCTGGTGCTAAGCTGCACCAGTAAACTGTGAACCCGGTTAAACCGATTTTCTGTTTTTAACTAAAACAGACCAGGTAACCTTATAATATCATTCAAGCATTTTCTAATACTAATATAATTATAATATTATACTATTATCTCTCTCCTCTCATGAATCGAGTTCGGTTCGTCAAACAGAGACTATTTACAAAAATCAGAATCAAAACTGCCAACAGATACGGTTCAAAAACTAGGTTCTTCGTGATTGCATTATCGAGCTTGCTTCAGAGGAGGTTCTAGCTTAAGGATGGCATAATGACAACGAGGATTGAGATGCTTGATGATATATCAGAGATGTTCCCTTTACTGATCTTCCGGAGAAATCTGTACTTTCAGAAAAGATCTCACGTACTCGAAAATCAGGGTTGTTACATTCTACCCTCCTAAAAGAAAATTTTGTCCTCAAAATTTCAATTACCTGAGAATAGATGTGGGTAACCAGCTTTCATCTTATCTTCCACTTCCCATGTGTGCTCTTCTTTTCCTCTTTGTTCCTAAGCTACTTTGACTAAGCGAACAACTTTGCCTCTTAGCTGCTTATCACTTCTTTCTACTATCTGAACTGGTGATGCTTGATATGTCAAATCATTTCGTAACTGTACTGTCTCTGGTTGTAAAACGTGACTCTTGTCAGGAATATATTTCTTAAGTTCCGAGACATGAAGAACATCATGAAGGTTTGATAAATAAGGAGGAAGGACTATTTGATAAGCTACTAGACCGACTCTTTTAAGTATTTGGAAAGGTTCTATGTATCGTGGATTAAGCTTTTTAGTTTTAAGGGCTCTACCTATTCCAGTAATCGAAGTTACTTCTAGAAAGACACGGTTTCCGTCACTAAACTCTAAAGGTCTACGTCTATTATCGGCATAGCTCTTTTAACAGCTTTGTCCTGTCTGGATCTTCCAACGAATCTCCTTTATCTTCTCAGTACTTTCTTACACTAAGTTTGGACCTAAGACACTAGCTTCTCCATTGTCATTCCAACACAATGGTGTCCAACATCTTCTTTCGTAGAGAGCTTCATATGGTGCCATCCCGATACTTTGTTGGTAACTGTTGTTGCAGACGAATTCGACCAACAACAAATACTTATCCCAGCTGCTTTGGTTGTCTATCATACATGATCATAACATGTCTTCTAACGTCTGAATTGTCTGCTCTGATTGTCCGTCTATCTGACGATGGTATGCTATACTCGTGTGCAATTCTGTTCCCAACGCTTTCTGAAAAGCTCCCTAAAATCTAGTAGTAAACCTCGAAACTCGATCTGAGACAATTTACAAAGGTATCCCGTGCAGTCGTATGATTTCTTGAATATATATATATATTCATTCCAGCCTTTCTAAACTATAGTCAACTCGAATTGAAAAGAAGCACGCCGACTTTGGCAACCTGTCCACAATCACCCAAATGGCATTATGTCCTGTTGAGGTTCTTGGCAATCTCGTGATAAAATCCCTAGTAATCTGCTCCCATTTCCATTGTGGTATTTCTAAGGGTTGTAGGGTTCCTGACGGCTTCTGATGTTCCACCTTCACCTTCTGGTAGGTTAAACATTTTGAGACATAATCAGCTACTTCTTTCTTTAAGCCTGGCCACCAGAACATTTGTTTCAAATCTTGATACATCTTTGTCACCCAGGATACATAGAAAGTCTACTTTAGTGAGCTTCAGCAAGAATCTTTTGTTACAATTCTCCAGAGTTAGGCACACAAATTCTGTTCTTGTACCTCTATAGGCCACTACGATCCTCTCTCACAGCTTCTTCAGCTCTGCAAGCAATGGTGACATCCGGTGTGGTGCTATGGAAATTGGTCCGGTTCTAGGTACTAGTTCAATGCTGAATTCTATCTCTCGCTGAGGAGGAAATGCAGGTATGTCGTCCAAGAAAACATCAGGAAATTCTTTCACCAATTCACTATTATTCGAGCTAGCCATTAATAGAACGTACCCCTCACAATCAGTCCCGTCTAAGGTAACTCTTACAGAATTCAGATATAAGGTGTAGGATAGAAATGATTTAGTACATAGACTATTAGATGGAATAACAACAGTTCTTTTAAAATAATCAAGGAAAGCATAATACTTAGATAACCAATCTAATCCTAGAATAACTTCTAAACCACATAGAGGCAAACAGATTAGATCGTGTATAAAAGTCATGTTCCTAATAGCAAATGGTACTTGCAGGCACACTAAACCGGTCAAAGCATTTTGGGATGCAGGTGTATGGACAATCAAGTAAAAAATCAATTTAAATAAATATAATCCTATCTCGTGAGAAATAGTTAGAGAAATAAAGAATGCGATGCACCCAAATCATACAGTACAGTTAGAAATCGATTCTTGACATAACACTGACCTTGAATGAGGGCATCCGATTGCGCAACATCGTCAATAGTGATAGCAAATACTCGTCTTTGTTGTTGGGTTCTGACTGGATTTCGAGTAAATCCCTTCGGACAATCCTTGGCAATGTGTCCAAGTTCTCCACAAGCATAGCAGTTAGGTGATCCAAACTGGCAAGACCTGTTACTATGCTCTTTTCTGCATTGCTTACATGTAGGGTTTGTGTAAGCCTGATGGGCTCGTTTACCATTGCCTTGCCTTACTTTACCTCGAGCGATAAATCCAAACTTTATAGTATTGCCAGCGGACTCATCTACCATTCTTTTTCGACAGTCTCTTGCCCGATGTCCTTCCTTATTACAGTAGTAACATAAACCTATTCTGAACCGGCAAAGCCTACTACCATGATGCTTTCCACAAGTTGGGCATACTACACCACTTTGAGCTTGGTGAGGTTGACTCTCATGTCCTTGTTTAATGTCACGGTTATTGTCACTACCATTATTGCGAGTTAGAAGGCTGACATCTCGGTGGTTTCCATTCCAACGCTGGAATTGACCAATGGCTTTAAAGTTGTGACCTTGAGGGGCTAAATTCTGAACAAAGTCTCTTTGTGAATCCTCCCTACAACTTGCTCGAGCTATCTCCACCTTCTTTGAACATTCTTCCACTAGTTTACTTTTATTCACTAGTTCAGCAAAATTTTGTATCTCTAGCGAAACAACAAAATTCATCAGTTCTTCTCGGAGTCTTCCTTCAAACTTTAAACACATCCATTTCTCAAAGTCTTATAGGTTCCCTTGACAAATCTTGGAGAAACGGCACAAGTCATCGAACTTACGGGCATACTCAGTAATAGTCATATCCCCTTGTTTCAACTGCATAAGCTCCATCTCCTTAGCATCACGTGCTGCTCCCGAAAAATACTTTTTATAAAATTTCGTCCCTAAAGATATCCTAAGAAATGTCATTTTCATTCTGTTGTAGCAGTCGCTGTATCCCCTGCCACCAGTACTCAGCTTCTCCCTCGAGCATATAAGTAGCAAACTCCACGTGTTGTCCTTCCAAAACATGGTGCGCTCTCAGTGATCGTTCAATACCTCGAAACCAGTTATCAGCGTCAGTCGCAACGAGTGTACCCTTGATCTTAGGCGGATTAACCTTCAGAAAGGTCGCAAGGGTCATAGGTCTTTCAGGATGCCCTAAGTTGTTCTCATCATTCCCATTATCTTCTCCGTATTCATTCTTGTTCCCATTTCTCACTCCGAGACGTTCAACAGCCCTAGCCGCTGCTACAGCAGCTTCACGCACTACTTCAGCCACGTTGTTCATGGTAGCCATAAACATTTCCTGTTCCCTCTCATATTTAACATTAGGAATTCCTTCCCGTATGCCTCGTCTCTGTGAACCCATTGTAGTCCTGTTCACACCTAACAATCATTGTTAAGGTGATCAGTCTTAACACTTCAAGTCAAGTGTGAACATTCCCAAAATGAAAACACAGAAACAATCATGCAACATATATCACTGGGATATCCTATACGCATGAGACACAGAACAGAGTATGCAATGAAGCATAGTCAGTCCACTCCCCAGGCTCTATTGGGAACGAACTGCTCTGATACCAAATTGTAACGACCCAATTTTCAATATGTCTAGATCATACTGGAAACTAGGCGCTACCAATTTGTCTTCCTAATTATTATCTATTATTTATCATATGAGCCTGATTCGTTGTTAAAAGCGTAGTTAATTTGCGAGGTGTATATTTTTTTTTGAAAACGTTTGGATTAATAGATGGAATCACTCATAATCAATTCACAAGTAATAACAGATAAAACAGTTATAAACAACCATACATAAATACATCACGAGTAGCTAGCAACATTCAGTTATCCAGCCTTTATTAGAGTATAGACTTTTAGTTAGAACACCCCTAGATATAGCTAGATAATAACTATATACATATACATACATACAACATCCCAGATCCTGACCTGTTCAAGAGGTCTCTAAGCTGGCACCTAGGCTAGCCTATATTCTATACTCACCTAGTCCCTCTAAACTACTAAAGCGAGGGAAAGTATGTTCTAAGTCTTCACAACTCAAGTCAGGTGGAACGTCATCAAAAGATAGAACATCATCTGCTACTCCTCTGCACAATCAGACTTTTCCACAGGACGTCTCTCTGGTACCTCATGAAGTAGCCACACAACAGGAATCTTGTACACAGGATTTAGGTTAAAGTGCGCATACGAACGGGGTGCAGACATTGGCTGATCTCACAGTATATACATTTAAATAGAGAACGATATTCACCCTAGACTCAGAAGACTATCTAGAGCAGAATCCTCTTCTTGCGAACGGTCATCAGCGAACTATGGTAAGGTACTCTTACTTCCATCTGAAGGGGGAAGGGAGAGAGAAGGGGTAAGAACTGGGGAGTTCTTAGTAGGGCCGGGGTTATTAGTTACGTTTATTTATTTGGGGTCGATTAGTAGACGAATAACATAATATAGCAAAGCAGTAAACAGAAGATAAAGATAGAAAGAGAAAGTAGAGACAACAGAAAGCAGAACTCAAACAAAAGAATACAAGAAAATAAAACACAGAAATAGCATACAAGCAGACAAACATAAAGAAGTAGATCACACACAGAAAGGAATGCAACAGAGAATGATGCACAGACAAGAATGATGCATGTCTAGCCCTAGCGCAGGCCATGAGCTCATGTGTCGGTTGGCTGCCCACAATCCCGACATTTATCCGGTCACGAGTAATCCCGATTTTCCAGATACGATTTTCCATTCCTAAAAAAATGCGCAAATAACAATAGCTGCTCATCTGAGACAGCCTCTGCTTACTGCAGGTAAATATATATATACTCTGCTTTCTCCGTATCTCTTTTCTCTTCTCTGATTACTCTTTTCATCTGTATCTATATTACTCTTTTTCTCTTTATCTCTTTACTTTACTCTGGTTATTCTATTTTCTGTATTTCTCTACTCTGCTCTGATTGCTCTGCTTAACGTATGTATTTAAAGCTTATGTAAATTTCGGTATGAATAGTTAGCCTATCCCAAGTATAGGTTCATTAAGTCTATACTGAAACAGTTTAACTTTTCATATAATACCTAACCCTATTCGCAATTCAAGGACTAACTATGTTGCCCTAGTTCGTTCGCTAGTCTCTGTCTATTTTTCTGTTGTTAAAACGTTACAGACTTTTTCTTTGGTTTTTATCTTTTCTTTGGCTTTTATCTTTCTTTTATATTTACCTCAGTAATATGTTATTACCACTCCCTAAGTGTTTTATGAAGGTAATTATAAGATTCTGCACTTAAAGTTGTCTTTCTAAAGCTTTTATAGAAAACTGTCTTTTTCGCATTATTTTATTATTTTTATTAAAATATTATTTTTAAGTAAATATTATTATTTAATATTTTATTATTATTTATTATTTTATTATTAAATTTTTGAAAATTACCTTTCCTTTACCTTTTAACCTTTAAAATTAACTTTTTACCCCGGTAACTTTTAATATTTCTACTTTAATCACTCTAACTTTCAGAAATTACAAAATAACCCCTCAAACACCAAAATATTTACTTCCTTGCCCTTTCTAAGATCTAAAAGGTGTTCTTCAATTTTCTTCACCACATTCAAAGTGTTCTTCGTGTTCTTCGTATATTCTTCAGATTCTTTCTCTATTTTTACCCGTTTTTCAGTCTTTTCAGCAACCGATTTTTACGAAAATTCAAAATAAATTCCCAGCCACTAAAACCCCATCTTTTCTACATGATTTTAACATAAATTGAACCTCAATTTAGGCCTATGGTTTCGTTTTCCCAGCTGCTCCAAGAACATCAACTTAAAGCTTGAATTTCATCAAATTTCATCAAAATTTCACCAAATTTTCACCAAGAATCAATCATATATGCAACCAATTTTTAGCATTGCCAAATTATACAACATTCACACAAATCAAACACAAATAATCAAGATTAATTTTGTGACACCCTACCTTGATTTGCTGCTCCAAATCCGGTTACTCTTTGAAGTGTTCTTAAAGCACATTTTCCTCCTAAAACACATCAAGAACAACTTTAAAACTCTAAACCATCAACTAAACGAACTTCAGAAGCATCTTAGGAAGGTTATCCTCACCTTAAACGTATAGGAAATCAAAGATCTTTGGCCCACAAGTCAAGCTAAGCAAGAGATCTAAGGAAGAACATCAAGAAAACACTTGTTTAAACATGTTTCCTTGAAAACCGAATTGAAAGGGGAAAGGAACAGCCATCTCACCTTATTTCCATCCTTGATAAGTTACATGGTTATGTAGAGGAAGAAGGGAGGATCATTTTGGTGAAATCAGAGATTTGATTTGAGTTTTAGTTCAGAAGAAATCAAGCTTTGAAGATTAAGTGTTAATGAAAGTTTCTCTCTTTTCTCTCTTGTTATTTTTGGCCAAAATGATGAAATGATACAGCCTTGGAGGTCTTGGGGGTGTAATGTGAGTTGTGATTGGTTGGCTTGGAGGTGGATTAAAATAATATTAAAATATCTCTGGTGTACAACTACTAAAACTAGGTGTATCGGAACACTCGTAAAAACATCTCTAAAAATTATTTTCTGAGCTACTAGAATAAATGACACTAGTAACATATTTATTATGAGAATATAACATGTATGATGAGTTCTTAGCTTTGCTAAAGTCATCAGAGA
Organism: Arachis ipaensis; assembly: GCF_000816755.2. Lineage (NCBI taxonomy): Eukaryota > Viridiplantae > Streptophyta > Magnoliopsida > Fabales > Fabaceae > Arachis > Arachis ipaensis. Next base: position 91,049,088 of record NC_029791.2, read on the forward strand.
GTGCTGGTTCTAAGCTGCACCAGTAAACCGCAAACCCGGTTAAACCGATTTTCTGTTTTTAACTAAAACAGACCAGGTAACCTTATAATATCATTCAAGCATTTTCTAATACTAATATAATTATAATATTATACTATTATCTCTCTCCTCTCATGAATCGAGTCCGGTTCGTCAAACAGAGACTATTTACGAAAATCAGAATCAAAACTGCCAACCGATATGGTTCAAAAACTAGGATCTTCGTGATTGCATTATCGAGCTTGCCTCAGAGGAGGTTCTAGCTTAAGGATGACGTAATGACAATGAGGATTGAGATGCTTGATGATATATCAGAGGTGTTCCCTTTACTGATCTTCCGGAGAAATCCGTACTTTTAGAAAATATCTCAAGTACTCGAAAATCAGGGTTGTTACAAAATTGAACTCGGGTACTATAACCCAAAAGAGTGTGCCAAACACTATAACTCGCGGGGCACAAGGAAGAGTGAGCAGGGCACTATAACCCTAGTCCTGGCAAAAAAGCGACATCTCGGGGATGTGTCGGGTTGGCATTTTGAACAGACAACTGACATCACGAGCCAAATAAGATACACATTCATCATATGCATCTTTTACATGATTTCTTGCATTAATTACTTGAGTTATGCCTATTTGAATAACATGCCTAAATGCTAGTTGATCTACCTACTATATATGTATACTATTTATGCTTTACTTGTTTGCATTATCTATGTTTGCCTGGTATTGAGAAGGTTAGGTAGGCGGTGGCAATGGGATCGCACGGAGGGTAGGTTGGTGAAGACTGTGGGACAATGGTGATTAGTATTAGTTAGAATCCCTTAAGATAGATTACCCTGTTTATGATTTAAGTTATTTACTTTGTAAGCTTGAATATCTGTAACGATGTGAAGTTCTAAGATTGCCTTTGGCGTCCCGGAACCTTATATCTTATATATTAGGCACTGATACCATACTGAGAACCTCCGATTAGCATGACATATGTTGTTGTTATTTTTTAGATGCTGGTCGCAACCCACCTCAGTGAGTTTGCGAACGTGGCGACAAAGCGGAGGATGTTTCAGCTTTATTTTATATTTTATTTTGTTATTAGTTCTCTTACATTTTGGATTATTGTATTTTGATGCCTTAGAGACTTTACTTTTGAAAACTTTGAGAGATAGGATGTTGCTATTTTAAATGAAGCACTCTGTTATGTCAATATTAACAAGTCGGCCTAAACTCTGCGGGCTAGACTAGTACTCTTTTGATTATTAGACATATATATATTACGCGGTAGTGATTCTAACTTTCCATGAATTTCCCATTTTTGACTTAACGACGGAACTTTGCTTATTTCTTTTTTTGAGGATCGGCGAATCAAATAATATTTTTGTTCCAATTTTTTTCTCTTCTTCTCCCTCTCAATCATTAGACATATGTATATATATAAAGAAATTTTTAACTGGATTTTTATTACAAGTCTTCTTGATAAACTAAAAGTTTTATAGTTAAAACTTTGAAGTAGCAATGAGAACTATTAATACATTGGTCAGCCCAGATTGTGGTCCCGGTTGTAAGTCCTAAGTAAGGAAGTGAATCCGTTGGTTAACGAGGGTGGTCCCGTAACTCACAAAGTTCTAACCATAAAATGGCTAGTTTATTGAGAACGATGAGTAGTTTAAATCTAGGAAAATATAATTCTTTAGTAATAAAAATAGGTAATGGTGAAGCATCAACCTCCGGAACTAAAAATTAATTAGAAATAGCTAAGTGATGAGTCCATATTTGTTGGTGTATTTTGACTCAAATTGGATGGATTCTAGCACATGAACTCGCACTTAAGCACTCAAATAGCATACTTTTGTGTTATCTCCCTAATTTGGACATAAATGTTAAAACATGCTCTTTTGTACTTATTTTGACTAATTTTATTCTATTTACCCTTCATTCGATACCTTGATGTTATTTGTGAGTGATTTCAGATGAATAAGGTAGGAATGGCTTGGTGGGAATGGAAGAGGAGCATGCAATTGGGAGAAAACATGAAGAAAACAAAGGAGGAGAGCTCAGCCATGCGTGCGTGCACACAAGGATGCGTGCGTACGCACAAAAAGGAAATCAGCATGCGTGCATGCGCGCAACCACTTGTGCGTACGCACAGGAACCCAAGCAGAGCGAATCCAGAGCATCGTGAAGTGTGCGTGCACACAACCATTTGTGCGTACGCACAAGTGCAAATTCGGCTAAGTATGCGGATGCACACATCTGTGCGTCCGCAAAGATACCAGTGCATGCCTTCATTAAAAAGGCACGTGACTCGCAATTTTGGGGCTCTTTTGGCCCATTTTTGAAGGCTTGGAGGCTAAAATCAAAGGCTATATGAAGGGGAAATGAAGCCATATGAAAGCATTAGGACTTAGATTTTATTTTCCATAGTTTTACATAGTAGGAGTAGGAGTAGTGTAGATTAGGAATTTCTCTCTTAGGTTTAATTAGGGTTTTCTAGCATTCTATACTTCAAGTTGATTTTGGATTATAGCAATTGCATTGTAAGTATTTCTTTAAATTCTCTTTTAATTACATTACTTGTTCTACATTTTTATCTATCTCAATTTTTCTTCTCCATATTTACATAGCTTTGCAATTTTGGATTTCCAATTGTTAAATTTGATGTTTGATGCTTATTTTATGGTTGTTGAGTTACCTTGCTTGCTTGTTATCTTTTATGGTTCATAGCTTTCACTAATTTACCAATTTTGCTATGTTTTGTGAATATGCATACTAGGTGTTTGATGAAATGTCAACCCTAGCTATAGGGCCAATTTCCACCCCTTGGCTTGGGGAAAATGAGTCTATGGATTACTAGAGCCATAATGTCCAACATTTAGTGATAATTCTTGGGAAGTTAGTTGATTCTTGTTTCCATTAAAGCTAGCCTTTTATCAACTAGTTTGGTAAGTTAGTTAGAACTTGTGGATTAAGGTCAATTATGCTTGCTTGACTTACTCCTCGATGTTTGGGGTTAACTAGGCGAGATTAACTCATGATAATTATCATAGTTATGGTTATGGAAAGGATGGGATTTCATAACTCATTCCAAGTCAATGTTTCATTTATGTTTTGAGCCACTTTTCCATTACTTTTTAGCCTTACTTGTTTATATTACATACATAGTTCTTTTGTTCTTTCATTACTTCATTATTGCAATTTTGTCTTGTTCTTTAATTCCTTTATTTTGTTAGCTCTCAATCATTGAAAACCCCTTTGATTCTCACAACCAAAATTGTATGCACTCTTTGGCATTAGTTCCTAGGGAAGATGACCCGGGATTTAAAACTCCCAGCTAATTGTGTTTTGATTGTGACTATCCTTTTGAATTAAATTTGATTGAGAGGATTCATTGCCGGTTTGGAGTATACTTACAACGAAAATCTTTTTAATTCCGAATTGGTATAATTCTCTCACATCAAATTTTGGCGCCGTTGCCGGGGAACTAGCGTTATGAGTGTTATAGTTTTGGTTGTTGTAAATATATGAATAGTGTGAATAGATGCTTTTTGGTTAATTGTTTGCTTTTGTTGGTAATTAGGATTTTGTTTATTTTGTTAATTGATGTCTTTAGTTGTTATTTTTAATTTTCTCTATGAGTTATCACCCTCTTGGTTTGGAGTTTGGTTGTGTTTATTTTGTAGGGCTCGATAACCTCAATTTTGGATTGCATCATGGGATTGGAGCATCCATTTTGGGAGGAGCAACCCCCTCTACACTACAAAAAACCATATCCTTCCCAATGCACATACCCAACCCAAGGATATGGTGGATTTCACTATGGTAATGCACCTCCACCACCATATACCTATGATTCATACCCCAACATAACCCTCAATCACCACATTTTCAAACACCACACCACCACCACCATACACCTTTTTACATACCATCTCAAAACACCTACCAACATGAGTCACCTCCCACACTTACAACCTTCTTCCCAAACAATGAAACCCCTCTTTCACCACAATGTGGATTTCCCCAACCCTTGTCCCAAGAAGATCAAGACCTTCAAGCATTTCTCCAAGAGCAAGAAGGATTCTGAAAGACTCAAGGGAAATTCATGGCTATCATGGCCGAGGCGGTAAACCGGATAGTCCTCTCACACTCATCTGATTAGGACATTCCTCTGAACTAAGCCTTGTAGTGAAGAGGAGAGCATGGAGCCACAAGGGAAAGAAGAAGGGTTGGTGCTTGAAGTGAAACAAGAGGGAGAAAGTGAAATATGTGAACCGGAGGAGAGAAAGGAAGAATTGAGGGAGATTGATCAAGATGAGGATTCCATCATTGATGATTGTTTGTCCTCCTTGATCAATTCCCTTAAGGATCCTAATGGGCCTCTTCCCATTGAGTTTAAAAGAGACATGGAGGTAGACTTCTCACAACCTCTATGTTATGATTTGAGTGATGGGGAAGAGGAAGTTAGTGAGGAAGCAATTCCGGTCCAAGAACATATTGAGTAGGTGGCAATTTCACCTATGAGCTTCATTGGCCCCCATCAATATGCTCTCTTGGAGACGGACTATCAACTCAAGGCCTTTCTTGGGTTGGTACACGGTGGAGAAAGGAATATTGGTAGCCAATTGAATCCAAGGTACTTCAAGAAGAACAACTCAAGACTTGGAGTTCAAGCATGGTGTAGAGCGCAATTTGTAACAACCCTAGTTTTTGAAAATCAAATAATTAGTTATTTGTGATTTATTTTAAGAAAATTAGTTTACTAATGATAATTAAATAGAGTTTCATGATAATTGAAGTTTAAATTAATTATAATTTTTTATATAATCTTTATTAGATATTTGGTATAATTGAAATTATAAGTTTGATAATTGAAAAATTAGAATAATTGTATAATTTAATTTAATTAAATTCTATTTTGAATGAATTATATTATTAACTTGAACTCCTAGAAATTATTTTATTAGAAATGATTAGATTGATATTTATAAATACTTTAAGTTTAAGTCAATTAATATTTATGTACAACTTTATTATAATTAATTATTTTATAAATTGAAATTAAAGTTTCGGAGATAGAAAAATAATAGAGATTTGTATGATTTAATCTAGAAAATTGATATTTGAATAAAAATTGTACTTTACAAAATATAATTAACTTTTTCATTTTATAATTTATATTAGAAATAATTGATTGAGCTTAGAAATATGTTGATAAATGATGTTCCTAAATATTTTTAATAGAGTATATTTGATTTTAAAATTACTCTACCCTTCAATTTTATCAAAATATATATTCATATCTATCCATATTACTTTATAAAATCCCTAATTTCTAACCCTAATTCCCAAATCAAAGTCAGAAACCCTAATTTCCCAAACTGGAAACCTTAAGTTCCTAATCAGAAATCCTAACTACCCATTTTCTTCTCCCTTCAGCCGCCGAACCCCACCCCCTTCCATCCTAAACACTAACACAAACAAAAGAAAGGAACTCAGAAAAATGGAAAGGGAGAACAGAGGGCTTGGAATCGGAGAAGGGGGAGCCGCACTCTACGCCGTCCAGTTCGCCGCCACCGTCGCATCTTGCCTGTGCCACCACCACCGTTCCATGGAGCCGTCGTCGTTAACCCCTGCGTCGCCGCCGCTTGTGTGGTCGGAGCCGCTGCCGCTGGAGAGAGAGAAAGCCCGTGCTTGCCATTGAAGGAGACTCCATCGTCGCACCCAGCCGCTGTCTAGCTCGCCATCGCCGTCGTCAGGTCCGAGTCGAAGAAAGGGGGAGGCATAGAGTCAACGTCACGCAGAGAGGGATTTGCTATTGTTGTTGCGCGCCGTCGTGTGCCGTCGCTGTTGTCCGAGCCATCCCAATCACCTGGGTGAAGTCCGCCGCCGGTGCCAGTTGAGGTCGCTGCTGTGGAACAGAGATGAGAGAGAGACATTGAGAGGGAACTGCGAGCTGTGAGCCACTGACCGAGAAGAAGCTTCGCTTCCGTCGCTGCACTGGAATCATCGAAGCCAACACCGTACGCCATTGTCATCATTGCCGTCGAAGGAAACCTCGCCATCACAGTTCAGTTACCATCAAGCCTGAAGGGAAGCGCCACTGCTATTGCCCGACAGCAGCTTCCCCTGTGTTCCCAATTCCATTCTTGAAACTGTAACACTCTTGCTCATGCTCTGTTTCCCGAATCTATTTCTCTACCATGTTTTATTTTGATTACAATAGTATATGTTAATGTCTCTGTTTAGTATTATTGTCCTTACCCGAAACCACTGATGTCACCGTTATAGAGATGATTGGGATAGGCACGATTGTCATTGTTGTTGCTACCCAAGAAGAAGTGAGGCTGCTGCTGCTGCTGTTTGGCTGAAGCTGAGACCTTTCACCATCACTGGAGCTACCCAGAATCATCATGGTAGCTTCTAAGAGAGCAGAACGGATGTTAGAACTGCCAATGGAGCTGCTGGGTTTAGTGATTTCCGCGAGTTTCGACTCTGAGGTAGGAGATTTAATGTTTTTAATTTAGAATGCCTAAAAAGTTAATTAGATAAGTGCAAATGGTTAATAATAGTTAAGGACTTCTTAATTTACATGAATGACTTGAAATGTGTTTGAGAATGGTTAGCTATTGCAACTTTTCTGAGTTATGATTTGAATTAAATATGGTAGTGAATGGTGATTAAGCTTGTGTTACTTACTAAATTGAAAATTTGCTGAGTTACTTATTGAGAAAAACTGACATGTTGATGATTGATGAGTCGAGTTTGAATTGTGATTGGTTAATGCTATGACTGATATTGGTTTTCTGATTTTAATGGATTTGTTGACAATTCTGATTTCATGTGATATTGCTGAATTGGTTGAAATGTGGTTGTGGTTACTTTGAATTATAATTGAATTTAGATGCTGTTGTGAATAATGATTAATTTGGTATAGTTTATTAAATTGCAATATGCCGAGTTAATTATTGAAAAGTTGTGGTATGGATAACTGATGAATTGAGTTTTGATTATTGCTGTGAATGTAATTAGTTTTGTTGTTATGAGAGACTAATTGATAGAAATAAGCTTGGTTTGAGGTTGTGAAATTTGGAGTAAGTTTGATGATGTTTTAGTGCTTCAATTGGATTATTGAATTCAGGTTAAGGCTGCGACTGTCTTTGGGCTTTGTTGTGAGTGTTTGAAGTTGTAATTGATATTGTTTTCTCTGATATTGATGGAATTGAGTTAAATTATAACTGTAGTTGGTGATTGATTTGATGATTGTGCGTACTGAATGTTGTAAGGGATAGAATAAATGGTGTTACTTTTGTTGCTGAGCTTGCTGGTGTGAATTGATGAGTTATTGTGTGTTTGAATGATGATGAGTGTATAAGGAAAATTATGCTTTGCATAGTGTAGAAAAGAAAAGGTTTGATGATGCTTAAGTACTTGACATCGTGTGAATTATTGATTCTGGGTTCTTGGGCTGTCTTGGCAATGAAGACAATTTTGAATAACTGGAAAGAGGTTAAACGTGTGATTTTGGAAGGGTTATAAGTTCAAATATGGTTTTTGATAAGTAAGGTTGTTGAAAATGCTTAAGGCAGAATTTCTGCATACATGACAGTAGAAAGAATCAATTTCTGGGAGCATCCCAGGTCATATACTTGAATGAAACTATTTTTGCATGAAACTTTACTGTGCTTTGAGAATCTCATAAAAAATTCAGAATTTATTGATGAGTATTTTGGGAGAAATGAATTTTTGAAGATTGATGGTTTCTGCAGAAAATTCTGTTTCTTTACTGCAGAAGCACCAACTTCCAACTCACTTAACTTTCAATTTTGGTAAGTATTTGAGCTGAAACCAACGACATTTTCAAGCTTCCTGTGTCCACAATCTTCATTTTAAATTTCATGTCAATATCCTATTTAACCAAGTAGATATGTTGAAAAGAGTATGGATAACTCACTGGATTTTGGAAACCGAATTCTAAAAGGCCTGGCTGTGTTTCTCACTTCATAACTTTTTCATATGACATAAAAATAATAATAAAAGAAAGAAATTTAAAGACATAAAAAAAAATGACTCTAATACTAATGCTTATGTGACTCTTAAAATAGGTTTCTAATAATAAAAGTTATCACAGAGTTAGGACTCAACAACCTTGATTTTGAGGGGTAGGTGCTCCTTCAATTTGTGGAACATCCAACTCTTCAAGGGACAGCTTATGGCGCTTTAGTTCCTGTAGCTCACGCCCTTGCTTCTCTTTGTTCTCTGAGCAGTTTGCAGAGCATGCGGTTCTGATTCTGCTGCTCTTCTTTGAGTTGATCTATAGATTCTTGCAGCTTGTTGACAGATGCTCTAAGCGGGCCCAAAAGTCGAATTAAGGAATTTCTGGGAGGAGCTCATGCGCCCTCCTCTTGATGAGGTTGTCTTGAACTTGAGGTCCATCCATTACCCTTTTGGTGATTGGGTGTTCAACTGGGATATACTCGTCCACATCTATCTGTACCCCCACATCTTTACATAACAGACTGATCAAGCTTGGGTAAGCCAATTTGGCTTCAGTGGATTCCTTGTTTGCAAATAAGTAAATTTCACAAGGAATTAGCTGATGAACCTCCACTTCTTTTCCCAGTATAATACAGTAAATTATCACTGCTCTTTTGACAGTGACTTCAGAGAGGTTATTAGTAAGAAGTATAGATCGCCCAATGAAATCCAGCCAGCCCCTAGCAACTGGCTTGAGGTCTCTTCTCATTAGTTGGTTTGGGATACCTTTTAAATTGGTTATCCACTTGGTTCCAGGGAGGCATATGTCCTCTAGAACTTGATCCAACTTTTTATCTTTAGCTATTCTCCTATTAAAGGATTCTGGGTCATCCTGTAGTTGAGGAAGTTTAAGGACTTCTCTCACTTTGTCAAGATAGAAGTAGATAATCTTCCCTCTGACCATGGTTCAAAAAGTATGGAAGGCAGTTCCCTCCATTCTTTGCTTATCTGTTAGCCACAGATTTGCATAGAACTCCTGGATCATGTTTCTTCCCACATTCATCTCAGGATTAGCCAGGATTTCCCAGCCTCTGTTTCGAATCTGCTCTTGGATCTCCAGATATTCGTCTTCTTTCAGATCGAAGTTGACTTCCGGGATCACTGATCTTCTGCACACAATTTTGAAGTAATGATCTGCATGTTCTTCGGTGCAGAACCTCTCATGCATCCATTGTGGTTTTGGATTGTTTTCTTTCTTGCCTCATGTAGTGGTTTTTTTCCTTTAGGGGCCATGATCTTGGTCAGTGATCACAAAAAACCACGCCAAACTTAGAGGTTTACTTGTACTCAAGCAAAAGTAAAGAAAGAAGATGAATAGAGGGAGAGAAGGATTCGAATGAGGGAGGAGAGGTGATGGCCAAATGTATAAATAAAGGGGAGGGAGGGAGTGGGTTCGAAATTTTAGAAAAAGATATGCTTTGAAAGATATGATTGATAAAAGATAAACATGATATGAAAAAGAGAATATTGTTTTCAAAATTAAAAGATATGAAAAAGATTTGATGAAGTTAGATCTGAATTTTTGTTTATGCATCTATGAAATAAATGATAATATGAATGAGTTTTTGAAAAGGAATTGAAAAGAATTGAAAAAAAAAAGAGTTAAAAAGAATTTATAAGAATATAAATTTTTGTGAATGGAAATTAAAAAGTGAATGTTTGTAATGTTTGGATGGAGAAAATTTTGATTTAAAACATGAAAATTTGAAAAAAAAATTGAATTGGAACGAAATTTCCTCTCCCCTAGCTGTTCTGGCGTTAAACGCCCAGAATGATAGCCATTCTGGCGTTTAACGCCCATCTGGTGGCCATTTTGGGCGTTTAACGCCCGGCTAGATAACCTGGCTGGCGTTAAATGCCAGAAATCCTTTCTCACTGGGTGTTTTTCTGAACGCCCAGTATGCTACTGTTTCTGGCGTTAAACGCCGAGAATGCTGCCCATTTTGGCGTTTAACACCCAGAATGATATCTTTACTGGCATTAAACGCCCAGAATGATAGCCATTATGGCGTTTAACGCCCAATTTGCCTCTTTACTGTCGTTTTAACGCCAGTGAACTCTTTTTCTCTGTGATTCTTCTGTTTTATGTTCTGAACCTTCATTTCCTTGACTTTTTCACTGATAAGCATCAACAAACATAATTAACAAAATTAAATAAACTTATATAACTGTTATAAACATCTAAATAATGGCTGGGTTGCCTCCCAGCAAGCGCTTCTTTACTGTCTTAAGCTGGACTTGACTGAGCTTTTTAATTTATTCTCAGTTTTGAGCATTCTTGCTCAATATTGCCTTCAAGATAATGTTTGATTCTCTGTCTATTAACAATGAATTTTTTGTCATAATCAACATCTTGAAGCTCTACATAACCATATGGTGACACACTTGTAATCACATATGGTCCCCTCCACCGGGATTTCAATTTCCCAGGGAACAATCTGAGCCTATAGTTAAACAGCAGGACCTTCTGTCCTGTCTTAAAAACTCAAGATGACAACCTTTTGTCATGCCATATTTTTGCTTTCTCCTTATAAATTTTATCATTTTCAAAAGCATTGAGTCTAGACTCTTCCAGCTCATTCAACTGGAGTAATCTTTTCTCTCCAGCTATCTTAGCATCTAGGTTTAGGAACCTGGTTGCCCAGTAGGCCTTGTGTTCCAGTTCCACTGGCAGATGACAGGCTTTTCCATACACAAGCTGGTATGGAGAGGTCCCTATAGGGGTCTTGAATGCTATTCTGTATGCCCATAGAGCATCATCCAGACTTCTTGCCCAATCCCTTCTACGGGTACGTACAGTCCGTTCCAGGATTCGTTTTGGTTCTCTATTCGAGACTTCAGCCTGCCCATTTGTCTATGGATGATATGGAGTTGCTACTTTATGGTTAATTCCATATCGGACCAGAGCAGAGTCAAGCTTTTTATTGCAGAAATGAGTGCCTCCATCACTGATCAGTGTCCTAGGGACACTGAAACTGCTAAAGATATACTTCTGGAGGAACTTCATCACCGTCTTAGTATCATTGGTGGGTGTTGCAATTTGCTCTACCCATTTAGATACGCAGTCTACTGCCACCAGAATATAAGTGTTTGAGTATGATGGTGGGAAAGGTCCCATGAAGTCAATACCCCATACGTCAAACAACTAAATCTCTAAGATCCCTTGTTGAGGCATGGCATAACCGTGAGACAAATTACCAGCTCTCTGGCAACTGTCACAGTTACGTACAAATTCTCGGGAGTCTCTATAGAGAGTAGGCCAGTAGAAACCACATTGGAGAACCTTGGTGGCTGTTCGCTCACCTCTAAAGTGTCCTCCATATTGTGATCCATGGTAATGCCATAGGATCTTCTGTGCTTCTTCTCTAGGAACACATCTGTGGATTACTCCGTCTGCACACCTCTTAAAGAGATATGGTTCATCCCACAAGTAGTATTTAGCATCAGAAATCAACTTTTTCATTTATTGTTTACTGTACTATTTGGGTATGAATCTCACAACTTTATAGTTTGCAATGTCTGCAAATCATGGTAATTCCTGAATGGTAAAGAGTTACTCATCCGAAAAGGTTTCAGAGATCTCAGTAGGAGGGAGGAACGGCCCTTCTACTGGTTCTATCCGGGACAGATGATCTGCTACTTGGTTCTCTGTCCCTTTTCTGTCTCTTATTTCTATATCAAACTCTTGCAGAAGCAACACCCATCTTATGAGTCTGGGTTTTGAATCCTGCTTTGTGAGGAGATATTCTAGAGCATCATGGTCAGTGTACACAATCACTTTTGATCCCACTAAATAAGATCTAAACTTGTTAATGGCATAAACCACTGCAAGCAACTCTTTTTCTGTGGTTGTGAAATTCTTCCGTGGGTCATTCAAAACTCGGCTAGCATAGTAAATGATGTGCAGAATCTTGTTATGCCTCTGTCCCAACACTACACCAATGGCATGGTCACTGACATCACACATTAGTTTGAATGGTAATGTCCAGTCTGGTGCAAAAATGACTGGTACTGTGACCAACTTAGCTTTCAGAGTTTCAAACGCCTGCAGACACTCTGTGTTAAATACAAATGGCGTGTCAGCAGCTAGCAAATTGCTCAGAAGTTTTGCATTTTTTGAAAAATCCTTTATAAACCTCCTATAGAATCCTGCATGCCCCAGAAAGCTTCTGATTGCCTTAACATTGGCAGGTGGTGGTAATTTTTCAATTACATCTACTTTAGCTTGATCCACCTCTATTCCCTTGTTTGAAATTTTGTTCCCAAGGACAATTCCTTCAGTCACCATAAAGTGACATTTTTCCTAGTTTAAAACTAGGTTAGCCTCTTGGCACCTTTTCAAAACAAGTGCTAGATGGTCAAAACAGGAGCTGAATGAGTCTCCAAATACGGAGAAGTCATCCATGAAGACTTCCAGAAATTTCTCTACCATATCAGAGAAGAAAGAGAGCATGCACCTCTGAAAGGTTGCAGGTGCATTGCACAGACCAAATGGCATCCTTCTGTAGTAGTATTCATAACCTGCTAGTCTCTCTAACATCTGGTCTATGAATGGTAAAGGAAAATGATCCTTTCTGGTGGCTGTATTGAGTCTTCTGTAGTCAATACACATACGCCACCATGTAACTGTTCTTGTAGGAACCAGTTCATTCTTTTTATTATAAACCACTGTCATGCCTCTCTTCTTGGGGACAACTTAGACAGGGCTCACCCAGGGGCTATCAGAAATAGGACAAATAATCCCAGCCTCTAGTAACTTAGTGACCTCTTTTTGCACCACCTCCTTCATGGCTGGATTCAGCCGCCTCTTTGGTTGAACTACTGGCTTGGCATCATCCTCCAATAGGATCTTGTGCATGCATCTGGCTGGGCTAATGCCTTTAAGATCACTTATGGACCACCCACGAGCTGTCTTATGTGTCCTTAGCACCTGAATTAGTGATTTATCTTCCTGTGGCTCTAAAGTAGAGCTTATGATTACTGGAAAAGTGTTATCTTCTCCCAGAAATGCATATTTTAGGGATGGTGGTAGTGGTTTCAGCTCGTGTTTAGCAGGCTTCTCCTCTTCCTGAGGAGTTTTCAGAGGTTCTTTTGTTTTCTCTGATTCCTCTAGATCAGGCTGAACATGTTTAAAAATGTCCTCTAGCTCTGATTCAAGACTCTCAGTCATATTGACTTCTTCTACCAGGGAGTCAATAATGTTAGTGCTCATGTAGTCTTTTGATGTGTCTGAATGCTGCATAGCTTTGACTGCATTCAACTTAAACTCATCCTCATTGACTCTCAGGGTTATCTCCCCTTTTTGGACGTCAATGAGGGTTCGTCCAGTTGCTAAGAAAGGTCTTCCTAGAATGAGAGTTGCACTCTTGTACTCCTCCATTTCCAGTACGACAAAGTCAGTGGGAAAGGCAAATGGTCCAACCTTGACAATCATGTCCTCAGTTATGCCTGATGGAATCTTAGTGGAGCCATCAGCAAGTTGGAGGCATATCTGGGTTGGTTTAACCTCATCAGTCAAACCAAGCTTTCCGATAGTGGATGCAGGTATTAAGTTGATACTTGCCCCAAGATCACATAGAGCTGTCTTAGTACAAGCACCCTCTAATGTGCATGGTATCATAAAGCTTCCGGGATCTTTAAGCTTCTCTGGTAAGCTTTTTAGAATGACTGCACTGCATTCTTCAGTGAGGAAAACTTTTTCAATTTCTCTCCAATCCTTCTTATGACTTAAGATCTCTTTCATGAACTTAGCATAAGAGGGTATTTGCTCAAGTGCCTCTGCAAACGGAATCTTTATTTCAAGAGTCCTGAGATAGTCTGCAAAGCGGGCAAATTGTTTATCCTGTTCCGCTTGGCAGAGTTTCTGAGGATAAGGCATCTTGGCTTTGTATTTTTTAATCTTAGTTGCTGCAGGTTTATTTCCTATAGAAGTGGTTAGAGAAGCCTACTTAAGGGGGTTGTTATCAGCACTTGCAGATGTCTGATCCCTTATTGGCGTTTGAACGCCAAAATTGGGCGCTGCATGGGCATTTAATGCCAGATTGCCACCCTTTTCTGGCGTTTGGACACCAGAACTGGCTATCCCTTGGGCGTTTAACGCCACTTTCTTACCCTTTTCTGGCGTTTGAACGCCAGAATCATTCCTCTCTGGGCTCTTACTGTCCTCAAAGGGATTTTGGGCAGTGAGTTGGTCATCCTCTGTCATTTGTTCCTTTCTTGGCTTTCTGCTGCTTTGAATTGAGACATTCAATGTCTTCCCACTCCTTAATTGAACAGCTTAGCATTCTTCTGTTATCTGTTTAGATAGCTGCTGTCTTGTCTGATTCAAGTGTTTTTCCATATTCTCATTAGTATCTTGGGTTTTTTGCAGCATCTCTTTAAATTCTGCTAACTGGTTTGTTATAATAAGCAATTGCTGATTGAGTTCAGCAACTTGTTCTTGAGGACAAAGTTCAGTGGATACTGCATTAGCTTTTTCTTTCATGGAGGACCCACCACTTAAGTATAGATATTGATTTCTAGCAACTGTATCAATGAGCTCTTGAGCCTTTTCATTGTCTTTCTCATATGTATAGATCCACCAGCTGAGTGGTCTAGAGACATTTGGGCCTTTTCTGTAAGCCCATAGTAAAAGATGTCTAACTGTACCCATTCTAAAAACATTTCAGAGGGACATTTCCTTAGCATCCCTCTGTACCTCTCCCAGGCATTATAAAGGGATTCATTATCCTCTTGTTTAAAGCATTGGATGTCCAGTCTTAGCTGTGTCATCCTTTTTGGAGGGAAATATTGATTAAGGAATTTGTCTGATAACTGTTTCCATGTTCTTATGCTTGTTGTGGGTTGGTTATTTAACCACCTCTTAGCTTGATCTTTTATAGCAAATGGAAACAGTAATAATCTGTAGACATCCTGATATATTTCCTTATCACATACTGTGTCAATAATTTGTAAGAACTGTGCTAGAAACTCAGTAGGTTCTTCTTGTGGAAGACCAGAATACTGGCAATTTTGCTGCACCATGATAATGAGCTGAGGGTTTAGCTCAAAACTGCTGGCTCTAATGGGGTGTATACAGATACTACTCCCACATGCAGCAGTAGTGGGGTTAGCATATGACCCCAGAGTCCTTCTGGACTGTTCATTTCCACTTAGGTCCATGATGGAGAAAATAAAATATTTTTGTTTTTATTTTATTTTATTAAGGATAACCGAATTAAAAAGGAAATAAGATAAAAATAAGATAATTAAAAAATAAAATATAAGTTTCGAAAACTTAAAAAAGATAAAAATAAAAAATAAAAATTCGAATACTAAAATGACTAATTAATTAAAAAGATTTTAAAAATTTTGGATATGATTTCCGAAAAATGAAGAGAGGAAAAGTAGTTAGGAAGTTTTGAAAACGATATGTCTTAAAATTAAAGATACTTGTAAGAAAATAAATAAATAAATAAAAGAGAATATTTGAAAAAAATATATGATTTTAAAATTTTAAGGATTGAAACTTTCTTAACAAGGAAACACCAAACTTAAAATTTTTCAATCAAG
>NC_029791.2:91065117-91071041 GCF_000816755.2 Arachis ipaensis
TTAGAATAAAAATCTTAATTTTTTTAAAAGTAAAAATCAAAATTTCAATTAAAATAAAGAGAAAAGATATTTTCAATTTAATGAGGAAAGAGAAAAACAATAAAAAGACACCAAACCTAGAATTTTTAGATTAAAACAAAGAAAACAAACAAGAAAACTTTGAATGTCAAGATGAATACCAAGAACACTTTGAAGATCAAGATGAACACCAAGAACAAATATCAAAAATTTTTAAGGAGATAAGGACACAAAGGACACCAAACTTAAAAATTTTTATATTTTGGACACTAATAATTCGAAAATACATAAGAAAAACAAGGAAAGACACAAAACAAGAAAGACTAAAGATCAAACAAGGAAAATAAACAAGAACAACTTGAAGATCAATAAAGAACTAAGAACATGTAATTCAAAAAATTGAAAGAAAATTAAAAAAACATGCAATTGACACCAAACATAAAACATGAAACTAAACTCAAACAGAAGACTAAATTATGAAGTTGTTGGTTTTAAAAATTTTCGAAAATAACTTAGAAAAAGAAGATAAGGATTCTAAAATTTTATCCAAAAACAATAATAGAAGACTCAATTTTAGTGACTCTAAACCAAAAAGATAAATTTTTCCTAATCTAAGCAACAAATTAAACTGTCAGTTGTCCAAACTCGAACAATCCCCGGCAACGGCGCCAAAAACTTGGTGCACAAAATTGTGATTACACTTTTCACAACTCCGCACAACTAACCAGCAAGTGCACTGGGTTGCCCAAGTAATACCTTACGTGAGTAAGGGTCGATCCCATGGAGATTGTCGGCTTAAAGCAAGCTATGGTTATTTCGTAAATCTTAGTCAGGAGATTAATGATAAGAGTGATTGTATTTATAAAATAAATAAATAACATGAAATAAATAGTACTTGTGATTCAGTAATGAGAAACAGGCTGAGGTTCCGGAGATGCTTTGTCCTCTGAATCTCTACTTTCTTACTGCCTTCTTCTCCAAACACGCATGGCTTCCTTCAATTGCAAGCTTTATGATCCTCTCGGATGAAAAATACCATGTACAATCTCTGCACGGCTAATCAACTGTTGGATTTCTTGTCTCGGATGAAAAATACCATGTACAGCTACCGCACGGCTAATCATCTACCCAACATTCGCAGGTTTGAAGCTCGTCACAGTCATCCCTTCCCAGATCCTACTCAGAATACCACAGATAAGGTTTAGACTTTCTGGATTCCAGGAATGTTGCCAATTGGTTCTAGCCTATACCACGAAGGTTCTAAACTCCGGACTCGGTCCGTGGATTAGAAACCCAAGAGATACGCACTCAAGCTGTCGCCCAATGGCTACGTTGAGCTCAGATAGAACGGGAGTGGTTGTCAGGCACGCGTTCATAGGTTGAGGATAATGATGTCTGTCACGGATCATCATATTCTCTATATTGAAGTACGAGCGAGTATCTTAGAATAGAATCAAACGTGATTGAATAGAAAACAGTAGTAATTGCATTAATCCATTGAAACACAGCAGAGCTCCTCACCCCCACCTATGAGGTTTAGAGACTCATGCCATAGAGGATACAACATGAAGTGTAAAATTTCATGAGGTACAAAATAAATCTCTAAAAGTAGTTTTTATACTAAACTAGTAACTTAGGTTTACAAAAAATGAGTAACTAAGTGTAGATAGTGCAGAATTCTACTTCTGGGACCAACTTCGTGCGTGCCTGGGCTGAGCTTTCAAGCTTTCACATTCATATGCCCAAAGTTGGCATTAAACGCCACCCTGGATGCCAGAATGGGCATTTAACACCAAAAAAGGTGCCAGTTCTGGCATGGACGTGTACGCGGCATGGTCCAATTTCAAGGCATGCGTACGCGGGACAGGGGTTTGCGTACGCAAGAGCACTGTTTTGCTAAAAAATGGTTTTCTTCACCTTTTCAAAGATTCTCTACCTTTATAAACTTCTTTAATTACCATTTAAGATTTCTATATAGTAACTAGGTCCTAAGACTATTAGAGGTGAGTTAGTAAATTAAACTAATAAATTTCTGTTATAAGTTTAGAAGACGGTGACTAGGCTTGGAAAGTTCTGTGGATGAAATAGTTTGAGTGTCTAGGTGGAGTGTTGAGGTAACAATGAATTGAGAAACATGAATGATTATGGTTAATAAGATGAGTACAAGCAGACTTTTGCTCTGAGGAGTGATCTTCGAGATTGAGTATGTGAATGTGACATGCATTGTTCTCCGTCGTAGAGGCTATGGCAGTCTGCCACCTATGTTCAGATGTGAGGGTTATGACAGTCTCCCACTCACGTGAATTGCAATGATTTGGTAAGTTGCTATGCGCCTCGGGCAAGGGCTGTGACAGTCTCCCGCTTGTCGAGGTAGCGGTGCTAGCATAGGGACCAAGGCAGTCTCCTGCATACGTTGAGATGTGAGGGTTGTGGCAGTCTCCCGCTCACATAAACTTCTCTGCCACAAAATTTGTAACGACCCAATTTTCATTATGTCTAGATCATACCGGAAACTGGGCGCTACCAATTTGTCTTCCTAATTATTATCTGTTATTTATCATATGAGTCTGATTCGTTGTTAAAAGCGTAGTTAATTTGCAAGGTGTATTTTTTTTTTTTGAAAACGTAAAGAGTGTGCCAGACACTATAACTCACGGAGCACAAGGATGAGTGAGCAGGGCACTGTAACCCTGGTTGTGGCAAAAGGCGACATCTCGGGGATGTGTCGGGTTGGCATTTTGAACCGACAAGTGACGTCAGGAGCCAAATAAGATACACATTCATCATATGCATCTTTTACATGATTGCATGCATTAATTACTTGAGTTATGCCTATTTGAATAACATGCCTAAATGCTAGTTGATCTACTTGCTATATATGTATACTATTTATGCTTTACTTGTTTGCATTATCTGTGTTTGCCTGGTACTGAGAAGGTTAGGTAGGCGGTGGCAATGGGATCGCACGGAGGGTAGGTTGGTGAAGACTGTGGGACAATGGTGATTAGTTTAGTTAGAAATCCCTTAAGCTAGATTACCCTGTTTATGGTTTAAGTTATTTATTTTGTAAGCTTGAATATCTGTAACGATGTTAAGTTTTAAGATTGCCTTTGGCATCCCGGAATCTTATATCTTATATATTAGGCACTGATACCATACTGAGAACCTCCGATTAGCATGCCATATGTTGTTGTTATTTTTCAGATGCTGGTCGCAACCCACCTCGGTGAGTTTGCGAATGTGGCAACAAAGCGGAGGATGTTTCAGCTTTATTTTATATTTTATTTTGTTATTAGTTCTCTTACATTTTGGATTATTGTATTTTGATGCCTTAGAGACCTTACTTTTGAAAACTTTGAGAGATAGGATGTCGTTGTTTTAAATGAAGCACTCTGTTATGTCAATATTAACAAGTCGGCCTAAACTCTGCGGGCTAGACTAGTACTCTTTTGATTATTAGACATATGTATATATATAAAGAAATTTTTAATTGGATTTTTATTACAAGTCTTCTTGATAAACTAAAAGTTTTATAGTTAAAACTTTGAAGTAGCAATGAGAACTGTTAATACGTTGGTCAGCCCAGATTGTGGTCCCGGTTGTAAGTCCTAAGTGAGGAAGTGAAATCGTTAGTTAACGAGGGTGGTCTCGTAACTCACAAAGTTCTAACCATAAAATGGCTAGTTTATTGAGAATGATGAGTAGTTTAAATCTAGGAAAAAATAATTCTTTAGTAATAAAAATAGGTTATGGTGAAGCATCAACCTCTGGAACTAAAAATGAATTAGAAATAGCTAAGTGATGAGTCCATATTTGTTGGTGTATTTTGACTCAAATTGGATGGATTCTAGCACATGAACTCGCACTAAAGCACTCAAATAGCATACTTTTGTGTTATCTCCCTAATTTGGAAATAAACGTTAAAACATGCTCTTTTGTACTTATTTTGACTAATTTTATTCCATTTACCTTCCATTTGATACCTTGATGTTATTTGTGAGTGATTTCAGATGAATAAGGTAGGAATGGCTTGGTGGGAATGGAAGAAGAGCATGCAATTGGGAGAAAGCATGAAGAAAACAAAGGAGGAGAGCTCAGCCATGCGTGCGTGCGCACAAGGATGCGTGCGTATGCACAAAAAGGAAATCAGCATGCGTGCGTGCGTACAACCACCTGTGCGTATGCACAGGAACCCAAGCATAGCAAATCCAGAGCATCGCGAAGTGTGCGTATGCACAACCCTTTGTGCATACGCACAAGTGCAAATTCGGCGAAGTGTGCGGATGCACACATCTGTGCGTCCACACAGATTCCAGTACGTGCCTTCATTAAAAATGCACGTGACTCGCAATTTCGGGGCTCTTTTGGCCCATTTCTGAAGGCTTGAAGGCTGAAATCAAAGGCTATATGAAGGGAAAATGAAGCCATATGAAGGCATTAGGACTTAGATTTTATTTTCCATAGTTTTACATAGTAGGAGTAGGAGTAGTGTAGATTAGGAATTTTTTTCTTAGGTTTAATTAGGGTTTTGTAGCATTTTATACTTCAAGTTGATTTTGGATTATAGCAATTGCATTGTAAGTATTTCTTTAAATTCTCTTTTAATTACATTACTTGTTCTACATTTTCATCTATCTCAATTTCTCTTCTCCATATTTACATAGCTTTGAAATTTTGGATTTTCAATTGTTGAATTTGATGTTTGATGCTTATTTTATGATTGTTGAGTTACCTTGCTTGCTTGTTATCTTTTATGGTTCATAGCTTTCATTAATTTACCAATTTTGCCATATTTTGTGAATATGCATACTAGGTGTTTGATGAAATGTCAACCCTAGCTATGGGGTAAATTTCCACCCCTTGGCTTGGGAAAAATGAGTCTATGGATTACTAGAGCCATAATGTCCAACATTTAGTGATAATTCTTGGGAAGTTAGTTGATTCTTGTTTCCATTAAAGCTAGCCTTTTATCAACTAGTTTGATAAGTTGGTTAGAACTTGTGGATTAAGGTCAATTATGCTTTCTTGACTTACTCCTCGATGTTTGGGGTTAACTAGGCGAGATTAACTCATGATAATTATCATAGTTGTGGTTATGGCAAGGAAGGGATTCCATAACTCATTCCAAGTCAAGGTTTCATTTATGTTTTGAGCCACTTTTCCATTACTTTTTAGCCTTACTTGTTTATATTACATACATAGTTCTTTTGTTCTTTCATTACTTCATTAATTACAATTTTGTCTTGTTCTTTAATTTCTTTATTTTGTTTGCTCTCAATCATTGAAAACCCCTTTGATTCTCACAACCAAAATTGTATGCACTCTATGGCAAGACGACCCGGGATTTAAAACTTCTGATTAATTGTGTTTTGATTGTGACTATCCTTTTGAATTAAATTTGATTGAGAGGATTCATTGCCGGTTCGGACTATACTTACAACGGAAATCTATTTAATTTTGAATTGGTATAATTCTCTCACATCCCTAAGTTAGAGGAAAGTTTTTATAATTGGAATATACCCATAATAGATAAGAATAAAGTATATAAAAAAGGATCTTTATGGGAAGGAAGAAATTATGAAATACATATGTTAGAATATTGTAAACTAGGAACAAGTAATAATAGGACCATTACCATTTTAGAAGAGGATAAGTTAAAAGAACGCAGTAACAAAGGATACAACTTCATCCATATAAGATTAATACAAGTAGTAGTAAAACCTAATTTTAGAATAGAAATAAATGTTCCTATATTATTAATATTAAGAGATACAAGATTTCAAAATTTTAGTGATTCATTAATAGGAATATTAGAAAGTAACTGTCATGATGGACCAGTTTTCTTCAATTGTTATCCGAATTATGCTATGAATCTGAGAAATGAATATACTTGGCAAGCCTTAAAA
>NC_029791.2:91071112-91093218 GCF_000816755.2 Arachis ipaensis
TCTTTGAAATAATCTATAAAATATATTATAAAATAACTAAGGTTAATTATAACTTTAATGCATTAAGACAATCCTCAAAAGAGGAAACGATAATTATGTATGTAAATCTTAAAAGATCTAATATACAAACACATAGAAAGCTAAGACATGAGGAATTATTAAGAAAAATGCCTGAAAAATGGGTAATACCTGATATTATTAAAGAACCACAAATAGAAAACACTAGATTAGGAGAAATAATAAGAGAAGGACCAGATATTAAAATTAGAATGAATAGATCCCAATCACTAAGAATTCCTGATAGTGTTGAAACTATTAGGCATAGAAATTCTATAGATAATTCGTCAATAGGAAATATGGATAATATTATAGGAATTAATGATAAAAGACCTCATATAGCCATTCTAGTATATAAAGCACCTTCAGATTATGATCCAACTGAATCATAAGTATTATCAATAATTATCAAAGAAGAACCATTGGAAATTGATAAAGAATGGATAAGACAAGATTTTAATGCTGATTATAATAAACCATTAAGAGATTGGTATTTTACCAATTATTCTGAAAATGAAGTTATTAGACTAATAGAACTATTCTATGATTTTATGAAAGAAAATAGAATTAATTTATATTTCTTTGACTGATACGTTAATTATTATTCTGAAAACAACAAAAAGTTATGTCCATTAACAAAACCAACTGTTGTATGGAAAAACCAGTTCAGGATCAATAATAGAATCTGAATATCCTCCTAAAGAAACTATTAAAATACCACTTGAAAAAAATTTAGAAGTTAAAGCAACACCCTATAAAGAGAGCAATGCAGAAGGAAACATAGAAAAAAGAGATATTAAAAAATTACATCAACAATTAAACTTTACTAATACCATGTTAGACATAATGAAAAATTAATTAGGAAGAATGGAAAACATGGAAAAAACAATTAAAGTAGAAAAACCTATAGAAAAACCTATATATAAATTACAAAGCTTAGATAATATTAATTTAAAATCTAAAGTAGAAGCAAAAGTTGATGAATTAAAAGAAAAACTTAGAAGTATTAGTCTAGGAAAAATAATGATTAATACATTAAAAAAATAAGGGGAATTAGAAATAAATAAAATATCTCATAAAAGAGATTATCCTAAAACAAGAAATTATTATTCTAGACCATCACCAGTAGATATAGGCTTAGAAGAAAGAATGCAATTAGTACAAAATAGTTTTTCCGGATCAGACTTAGTAGAATTGAATATAGATGGATTAAGTGAACAAGTCATTTTAGATCAAATATGTAATATGACTAGGCCGCAAATGCTTATAAGATGAGAACAGCTTCCGATAAAGAAGCAACAATTATGTTAACCCAAGGCTTTACAGGACAATTAAAACGATGGTGGGATGATTTTCTCAGTATCCAAGAAAAAGAATTAATTTTAAATAGCATTAAAACAGAAGATCAGTCACAAGTTGCTACATCCACATTAATTTATACCATTATTAAAAGCTTTGTAGAAGATCCAAGCACTTTTAAAGATAGGATAAGAACCCAATTAATGAATTTAAGATGTCCAACCATGTCTGATTATAGATGGTATAAATATGTTTTTATGTCAAAAGTTATGATAAGAGATGATGCACATGGACCTTTCTGGAAAGAAAGATTCGTAGCAGCTCTACCAAAATTATTCTCTGAAAAAGTATTACAAAAATTACAAATACAGTTTGGAACCCAGATTCCCTATAACTTATTAACTTTTAGAAAATTGCATAACATAATAGTGCAAACAGGCATAGAAGTATGCACAGATACCAAGATACAACAAAAAATAAAACAAGAAGCTATCATGGGGAAAAGAGAACTTGGAACGTTCTGTTATCAATACGAAATAACTCCAGAGAAGGCACCCAGTGGTCAATGATGGTGTCCCAAGGGTGTATTGGTAAAGATTTTCTTCAATAAAATTGCGTTGCAAGTATAGCTCTACCAACAACAATCCTCGGGTATCAAATTTAGAAGAGGGATTTGGTTGTCACAAGTTCAACCCCAATAAAAATAACCGAAGTATTCAAACCTCGGGTCGTCTCACAAGGAATGGGCAAACATGTGCTTCAACATTGGTTTGAAATCCGGGGTTGTGAGTTATGAGCATGAAAATAAATGGGAATCTTAACTAGCAAGTAATCTCAAATTGCAAGAAACTAATTCAATTAACTAAGCAAAACATGAGCAATTCCAATGAACAAGTAATATTCCACTTAATTCTATTCTAAACTAAACAAGTAACTATAACTAAGACAAATAATTGAGAATTTTGGTTTTCAAATATGAATAATAAAAGCAACTGTTGGTTAGGCATGGGAATTGGGGTCACCATCCTTGTCTAACAACCATATCTTGACAATTATGAGTAACCAAGCTCATTAAGTCTACTTCCAAAAGTCTTAAGTACGTAAGATCTACTCCTAGACTTGAAGTATGTCAAATGGCTTTGATCACATCAACCCATAAGTCCCAACCTACCTACTAATTAGATTAGTAGTGGGTTGGCGTCAATGAGTATCAAATTGATCACCAAGGGTTCTCAAATCACCAATTCATTGAGACCCAATGACTCAAGTTTACCCAATTCCCTTGGCCTAGGCCAAGAGTGAAGAAGACTACTCCATAATCAAAGTAAACAATTCATCGAACACATGGTAAGCATTAACAAAAGACATGATCAAAGTAGCAATTAAATTGAAATCTACAAGTACCCACTAGCAATTATCAATATACAATCATCAAAACAACAAAATTAAACATAGAAATCATCAATGCAACATCAACAAGTTAAGATTCACAACATTCATGAAATGGGTATAAAATGACAATTAACAAGGATTCATAAAACTATCACTAGATATAAGCAAAATTGTAACAAGGAATTCAAATTGAGCAATTAAAACTAGTAATTAACAAGATCCAATTCACAATCTAACAAGGGATGATCAAATTAAAACTAGATCTAGAGAGGAATAAGGGTTTCTTCTCTCTAGAATAACCAAAGAACAAAAAAAACTAGCTAAAATTGTGTCTTCGTGTAAAAATGATTGATCTCCCTTTTTCCCCTAGCATCCTTGGGTCTTTTCCATGCAGAAACAACTTGAAATTAGGCCTGATGAGCCTCAGAAATCGCCATACACGATTTTCTTTAATGAGGTCACGTGCAGCTACCCACGCGTGCGCGCCATGCGTACGCGCGCGCCGATTGCTTTTGCGATCCACGCGTGTGTGCCAAGTGCGCGTGCGCGTCGATAGGAATCTTCTGATCCGTGTGAATGTGTCCATCCCTGCGCGCCGCTTCCAGCCACCTCATCCACGCGTGCGCGTGGAGTGCGTGGGCGTGCCAATGCTGCTTCTTCCAAGATTTCAATTCTTCATGTTCTTCCCTTTTTGTACATGCTTTCTTCCTCTCTTCTAGGTCATTCCTACCCTATAGTTCCTGAAATTACTCAACAAATACATCACGGCATCGAATGGCAATAGAAGAGGATTAAAATATGGCAATTTTAAGGCAAAATAAGCATGTTTTCCATCATGGAGCAATATTGGGAAGTGAACACAAAACCATGCATTTCTTGCGAATAAGTGTGAGAAATATTGATAAAATCTCCCAAAATAAGCACAAGATAAACCATAAAATCGGGGTTTATCAAATCTCCCCACACTTAAACTAAGCATGTCCTCATGCTTAAAATAAAAAAACCAAAGATCATGATGAGAAAGGGTTTATGAAATGCAAACTACCTAAGTGGATGCATGCAACTAATGTAAAATCATCTACCTACTTGGTCAAGAGTAGATCTATCCTCCAAGAATACGTGTGAGCATATAGGGTGAAAACAGTATGTAATTCCTGAATCCTACCAAATTGAACACCACTAAGGAGTGCATATGACTTGCTAAACAAACGGTTGTGAAAGCCGGGAACAAGCATTGAGCATCGAACTCTCACTGGAAGTGTATCCGCTCTATTCGCTCAAGTGTATAGGGTTCGTCACTCAATCTTCTCCTAATCATGCTTTCCAAGATTTGTCTTTCATCTAACAATTAACAATTACTTAATGCATGCTTACAAGTATCATGAGGTCTTATTCATGGGTTGTAATGGGGCTAGGGTGAAGGTAAGGATGTATATGGCCAAGTACAATTACACTACAATTACACACCTATATATCTACCCGAATTCCCAAGTATACCCTCCTATTTGAATGATACACATCCTAACTTACCTAAGCTAATCAAGGATTCAAATTTAGGGACATTCATGGTTTTTCACGTAGGGTTGTTGATGTGCTCTATCTAAGAACAAAAGGATTTATCATTGGCTCAAAATTGGTTAGCAATGGTAGATAAGAGGGTTAAGGCCATTTGGGAAAAGTGACTATTGAAATGATGGCCTCAATCACGTAAATGCATTCATACAAAGCAATGGACATATAGAATCAGAGAAAGCAAGGATCACAATCATAGAGAGAGAGATATGCACACAAGAATGGAAATAATGGTTAGAAGATGTAACCATGCAATAGGCTCAAAACTTTTATGCTTGTGTTCTTAGCTCAATCACTATGTTCCAAAATACATTCTTAAAGCAAGTTTACTGCAAAAATTTTCAGAATTTTGGTGTCTCAAAATTTAGTAGGTACCCCAAAACATAGTTTCTTGGAAAAAAAGTTATTGTTTTGACCAAGTAACTCTATAGAAACTAACTATCATGCAAATGGTATTTACAAGCAAAACTAACTACACATGCAATATACTAACTTCTAAGTAAAAGATAAGTCCATGGGTATTGAAGGGAAGAGATTGTTACCCATGGAGATCGGTCGAACAACCTCCCCACACATTAGAAATTAGCACGGTCCTCCGTGCCACGAACAATACGTAAGGGACGGTCGGGACCGGAACATTCACTGTCCCCTTCATCGGAACTGCCATCACTTGGATTTGAAGTGGATGTGAATATTTCGAGTTCCTCCATGCTAGGGGTGACACAACCCAGAAGCTTCTTGATGTAAGTGTACCGGCGGTGGTTGCGCCGCTCATATCTATCAAGCTTCCGGTGAAGATCTTCTATCCTTTGATGTGTGGATTTCAGTGGTGGTGATGATGAGCTAGAAGGAAAAAGAAGTGGCGGGGCCATGTCGAGGCTTGGTTTGTTCATGGGAAGGTGTAGGTATTTTCCGCTTGGGACCACAATGCCCTTAGCCGGAACTATAATCTTTTTGTCCTTGGCTTTCCAAGGAACACCCGCAGCAGCAACTAAGTCAGACACCAATGCTGGAAATGGCAAATTACCCCGGGTGTGGACTTGACTCATCGCTTGCTTGACAAGAACCGGAATGTTCACCAGCCTCTCCGTGAGAACACACCAAACAAGCGAGGCGAGATCCGCCATGAAGGACGACTTGTGGGTGCTAGGTAGCACACCGTGAGATAGGATCTGGGCCCAAGCTCTCGCTTCTACAGTGAGTGAAAGAGCGTCATTGGACTTAGGCCTCATCCGGAGTCGACTTTGGGTCCAAAATGTCTTTGGCTTAGCAACAACTTGGAGGATCGAGTCCCAATTGAACCCAAACTTCTCTCGCTGACGTAAGACTTCTTGGTAGCCATCCATGTCACTTGGCACTGGTAGGACATTAAGCACTTGCTGAATAGCCTCTTCTGAAACTGAGACTTGCTTACGGCGCATGTATACCGATTGAAGAGAGGGAAGATGGTAGTTAGTGTAGAATTCTTCCACCCAAGAGAGGTTGCTTTCCCTTGGTTTCCTCAAAAGAAACTCCCATCCTCGATGTTCAATGCGGGACAGAATATAAGGAGCAACCTTGTCTGGCGGAGCGAGTAGATGCTCAGGATAATAGTTCTTTACAGTTATGGAGGGGAACATAAGTTCACAGAAGCGGTTGGGGAACCTTGAAGAATATTTTGCCGGCTTACTCTTTTCCTTTTCATCAATAGGAGCGGGTGTCTTCCCTTTCTTAGATAAGGGTTTGGCTCCTAATGAAGAGTGCGCCTTAGAGTTTGACCTTTGGGGTGCCCTTTTTGCGGCCGGTTTCCTCGAAGCTATCTCCTTGCCTTTCTTGGTGGCCATCCTAAAAAGGAAGGGAAGGAAAGAAAACATTAAACCCAAGAATCAATTTGACAAGAACATGCAAGTGAATTGTAATGCCCATGGTGAATGTAAAAGCAAGGGTCATAACTCTTGGCATGGGATACAAGAGGAAGTAAAGCATGCAATGGCATGAGAAGAGTAATCTCAAGCATCCATAATAAAGAGCAAGTCATGTTCAATTAATATCTAATTGGCAAGTATAAACTTTAAGCACACAAAGTAGACTCGATGCATTTAAGAGAAGGCAAGTGAATGAGGAGGGAGCACCAAATTGAAAGTATACAACTAAAATGAACCAAAATGGTATATGTGCATTTCCTCGAACACTTGGCGTGCAATAATCAAGAAATGAGCAATTATGAGATACTAAACCAATTCAAAGCCCAAAATAGAACATCAATCATCATATAAACATCACACAATAGCAAAGATAAGAAAAAGAATGACAAAAGATCTATTTACGCAAGTTAAACTCAAATTCAACATTCATGGAAAAATAAGGAAAAAAGAAAAAGTAAGCAAACAAAAAGCAAGAAACATCATCATGCAAGTAAAAGAGGAACTAAGTAAAGCAATAAGAAGCATCTAACTAGAAGAAATAATGCAAGAAAAAATGGAAGAAGGGGAACCTTGAGAAGTATGAAGGAACAAGGTTGAATCTTCTTTTGTGAAGATGAGAAAGAAAATAGAAGAAGTGTAGTGCCCCCGGAAAAGGTAGTTGTCACCAGTGAGTGGCCGGAGACAGTGGTGGTGGACTGTGGAAGAAGAAGAAGATAAGGGAAATGATGGAGGAAGAAGGAAAAGAAACTAAGGAAGAAAAGGGGTTGAGAGAAGGAAAACAAAACAAGGCGCGAAGTTATAAAACTGATTCGCGTAACCGGCGCGCGCGCGCAGGGTGCACTGGCGCGTCGGTGAGGGTGTTAGCAGAGGACGCGTGCACGTCAGTGGCGCGCGCGCGCGAGGGAAGTTGTGCCTCTGGCACAGAAGTGGCACAAAGTTGGCCTAAGTCTCTGGTTTTTGTACCAGATTTGGTGAGTGATGCAGGCGCGCGGATGCAGACCTTGCGCAGACGCGTGCTTGAGAGATTTTGCGACTGGCGCAGACGCGCACAACGCGCGGACGCGTCAGTTTTGGCATAAGGTTGGCCCAATTATGGCACAACTCTCTGGTTTTTGTACCAGAGAGTCCACATATCTCCATCGGCGCGCGCGCGCACTGTGCGCTTGCACGTCGATGGTTGAATTGGAATGGTGCGCGCAGGCGGCAAGTACGCGAACGCGTGGGTGCCTGGCGTGAGTTGGGCATGAAGTGGGCATGACTCTCAGGTATTTTGCCCAATAGCTGGGATTGCACGCTGGCGCGTCGGTGCCCATTTTCAAAGAATTTTTTTTGTTTTCTTTATCTTTTTTCACATTCTATCTATATGAACATCCTATCTATCCAACAAAATCAACAAAGCTAGCATTCCTATGCACTCAATCAATCATCAAGAGATCACAAAATTCACAAGAAATTAAGGATATAAACAAGATGGTATAAATAAGGAAGATCTTACCACGGTGGGGTGCCTCCCACCAAGCACTTTTCTTTAGCTAGGAGTTCTTTTTCAGTAGTGGTATAGTTGGATTGTGCTGCATCTAATGTCTTAGAAGAGTAACCAATGACATAAGGGAGTTTACCATCACGCTGTGCAAGCGCGGCACCTACAGCATGGTTTGACGCATCGCACATTATCTCAAATGGCAACGTCCAGTTGGGGCCTCGCACAATTGGTGCCATGGTAAGAACTCTCCTTAGCTCTTCAAAAGCTTTCGTACATTCACTGTCAAACTCAAAATCCACATATTTTTGGAGTAGGCGCAACAATGGCAAAGCAATCTTGCTTAAATCCTTGATAAAGCGCCTATAAAATCCTGCATGTCCCAAAAACGAGCGGACCTCCCTCACGGATGAGGGGTGAGGTGTAACAACCCTGATTTTCGAGTACGCGAGATCTTTTCTAAAGGCACGGATTTCTCCGGAAGATCAGTAAAGAGAACACCTCTTCTATATCAACAAGTATCTCGATACTCATTGTCATTATGTCATCTTTAAGCTAGAACCTTTTCTGAGGCAAGCTCGATAACGCGGTCACGAAGAACCTAGTTTTTGAACTGTATTGGTTGGCAGTTTTGATTCTGATTTTCGTAAATAGTCTCAGTTTGACAAACCGGACTCAATTCATGAGAGGAGAGAGATAATAGGATAATATTATCATTATATTAGTATTAGAAGATGCTTGAATGATATTATAAGATTACCTGGTCTATTTTAGTTAAAAACAGAAAATCGGTTTAACCGGGTTCACAGTTTACTGGTGCAGCTTAGCACC
Source organism: Arachis ipaensis (assembly GCF_000816755.2). Classification (NCBI taxonomy): domain Eukaryota; kingdom Viridiplantae; phylum Streptophyta; class Magnoliopsida; order Fabales; family Fabaceae; genus Arachis; species Arachis ipaensis. Next base: position 91,079,648 of record NC_029791.2, read on the forward strand.
AGCACTCTCTGATGACTTTAGCAATGCTAAGGCCTCATCATACATGTTCTATTCTCATAATAAATATGTTACTAGTGTTATTTATGCTAGTAGCTCAGAAAATAATTTTTAGAGATGTTTTTACGAGTGTTCCGATACACCTAGTTTTAGTAGTTCTACACCAGAGATATTTTAATATTATTTTAATCCACCTCCAAGCCAACCAATCACAACTCACCTTACACCCCTAAGTCACTCCAAGGCTGGTCATTTACTCCCTTTGGCCGAAATTGAAAGGAGAGAAAAGAGAGAAAACTTCATGAACACTTAATCTTCAAAGCTTGATTTCTTCTGAACCAAAACACAAATCAAAACTCCGATTTCACCAAAATGATCCTCTCTTCTTCCTCTACATAACCATGTGACTTATAAAGGCTGGAAATAAGGTGAGATGGCTGTCTCCCTCCCTCTTCAGTTCGGTTTTCAAGGAAACCATGCAAAACATGTGTTTTCTTGATGTTCTTCCTTAGGAATCATGCTTAACTTGACTTGAGGGCCAAGAAACGTTAATTTCCAGCAATTCTAAGGTGAGATATCTCTTCCTAACGTGCTGAGGGAGATTTGGTCAGTTGAGAGTTTGTGGATTTAAAGTTGTTCTTGATGTGTTTTAGGAAGAAAAAGTGCTTTAAGAACACTTCAAAGAGTAACCGGATTTGGAGCAGCAAATCAAGGTAGGGTGTCACGAAATTAATCTTGATTATTTGTGTTTGAGTTGTGTGAATGTTGTATAAATTGTGCTTGAAATTGATTGTTTGTATGATTGATTCTTGGTGAAAATTTGGTGAAATTTTGATGAAATTTGATGAAATTCAAGCTTTAAAGTTCATGTTCTTGGGCAGCTGGAAAAACGAAACCCTAAGCTTAAATTGGGGATCAATTTGTGTTAAAATCATGTAGAAAATATGGGATTTTAGTGGCTGCTAATTTATTATGAATTATAGTAAAAATCGGTTGCTGAATAGACTGAAAAACGGGTAAAAACAGAGAAGGAATCTGAAGAATTTATGAAGAACATGAAGAACACTTTGAGTGTGATGAAGAACAATGAAGAACACCTTTTAGATCTTAGAAAGGGCAAGGAAGTAAAATTTTTGGTGTTTAAGGGGTTATATGGTAATTTCTGAAAGTTAGGGTGGTAAAAGTAGAAATATTAAAAGTTACGGGTGGTAAAAAGTAAATTTTAAAGGTTAAAAGTAAAAGGTAAGTTAATTTTCAAAAATTTAGTATTAAAATAATAAATAATAATAAAATATTAAATAATAATATTTAATTAAAAATAATATTTTAATAAAAATAATAAAATAATGCGGAAAAGGCAGTTTCTAACTATTCATACCGAAATTTACATAAGCTTTAAATACATATGTTAAGCAGAGAAATCAAAGCAGAGTAAAGAAACACAGAGAACAGAGTAACCAGAGAAAAGTAAAGAGATATAGAAAAAAGAGTAATTAGAGCAGAGTAAAAAGACAAAGAGAAAAGAGTAATGTGATAAAGAGAAATGGTTTGAGTTACGATGTTGTAAAAGTAAAGCTGTAAAGTTTGTATAGCATGATTGAACAGAGAAAGAAAGAGGTACTGCATAAGAATGTGAAAGTGATGATGAATAATGAGAATGATAATGAATGATGATAATGAGAATGATTATGTGATGATCTGCTACGTGAAGGCAGTCAGATGGATGGTAGCACGACCACTGAGAATGCTTTCTTGGGATACCTTGCTATAATGCTTTGCTGTAAGACAGAGGTTGCTTACAGAGGTATCGAGATTAGTGTGCTCCTGTAAGACAAAGGTTGCTTACAGTGAGTGTGTTGTTGCTCCTGTAAGACAGAAGTTGCTTACAGTGAGTGTGTTGTTGCTCCTGTAAGACAGAGGTTGCTTACAGTGAGTCTGTTGTGCTCCTGTAAGACAGAGGTTGCTTACAGTGAGTGTGTTGGGCGTATATCGGCTAATAAGTGCCGCCCTACAAGACAAAGGTTGCTTGCAGTGGATACCCTGCAAGACAAAGGTTGCTTGTAGTGGATATTGCCAACAGGAAAGCCTTATCCAGACAGAGGTTGCTGGGTAACGTCGGGAGCGGGTATGTAACCGACAGATGAGCTCATTACCTGCACTAGGGCTAGACATGCATCTTTCTTGTCTGCGCATCATTCTCTGTTGCATTCCTTTCTGTGTGTGGTCTATTTCTTTATGTTTGTCTACTTGCATGCTATTTCTGTGTTTTATTTTCTTGTATTCTTTTGTTTGTGTTCTGCTTTCTGTTGTCTCTACTTTCTCTTTCTATCTTTATCTTCTGTTTACTGCTTCACTATATTATGTTATTTGTCTGCTAATCGACCCCAAAAAATGAACATATCTAATAACCCCGGCCCTACTAAGAACTCCCCAGTTCTTACCCCTTATCTCTCCCTTCCCCCTTCAGATAGAAGTATGAGTACCCTTCCGTAGTTCGTTGATGATGGTTCTTCAAAGAGGATTCCGCTCTAGATAGTCTTTTGAGTCTAGGGTGAATCTCGTTCTCTGTTTACATGTATATACTGTGAGACCAGCTAATGTCTGCACCCCGTTTGTACGTGAACTTTAACCTAAATCCTATGTACGAGACTCTTATTGTGTGGCTACTTGATGAGGTACCAGAGAGACGTCATATGGCAATGACTGATCGTGCAGAGGAGTAGCAGATGATATTCTACCTTTTGGTGACGTTCCACCATACTTGAGTTGTGAAGACTTAGAACGTACATTCCCTCAGTTTAGTAGTTTAGAGGGACTAGGTGGGTATAGAGTCTAGGCTAGCCTGGGCGCCAGCTTAGGGACTTCTTGAACAGGTCAGGGCCTAGGATGTTGTATGTATATATATGTATATAGTTATTATCTAGCTATATCTAGGGGTGTTCTAACTAAAAGTCTATACTCTAATAAAGCCTGAATCACTGAATGTTGTTGACTACCTGTGATATATTTATGTGTGGTTGTTTATAACTATTTTATCTGTTATCAGTTCTGAACTTTTTATGAATGATTCTGTTTATTAATTCAAACGTTTTCAAAAAAAAAAAGAAAGTACCTCGCAAACTAACTACGCTTTTAACAACGAATCAGGCTCATATAATAAATAATAGATAATAATTAGGATGACAAATTGGTAGCACTCGGTTTCTGGTATGTCCTAGGCGTACTGAAAATTGGGTCGTTACAATTTGGTATCAGAGTAGTTCGTTCCCAGTAGAGCGTGGGGAGTGGACTGACTATGCTTCATTGCATACTCTGCTTGTGTGTCTCATGCTGTTAGGGTATCTTTAAGATACATTGGGCATGAATGTCTATGAGTGCTCATTTTGGGAATGTTCGTGCTTAACTTGAGATATTAAGACTGATCACCTTAATGTTGATTGTTTGGTGCGGATAGGACCTTAATGACTGCAAATAGGCATAGTTTAATCGAGCTCCGAACGACGAATCGACGTGAGCCACAGCTATCTTCATAGCTGTTATGATCTTCATGGCTATGCCTGTGTGAGATTTGGATGCTGTAAGGAATGGACCGATCTCTTCGTCAGGATGGATTGAAGGAAATAGACTGCTTAAAGATGGATTTCTTGCACGCGGCTGAAATTTTGAGGGCAAAATTTTCTTTTCGGATGGTAGAATGTAACAACCCTAATTTTCGAGTACGCGAGATCTTTTCTAAAAGCACGGATTTCTCCGGAAGATCAGTAAAGAGAACACCTCTTCTATATCAACAAGTATCTCGATACTCATTGTCATTATGTCATCCTTAAGCTAGAACCTTTTCTGAGGCAAGCTCGATAACACGGTCACGAAGAACCTAGTTTTTGAACTGTATCGGTTGGCAGTTTTGATTCTGATTTTTGTAAATAGTCTCAGTTTGACAAACCGGACTCAATTCATGAGAGGAGAGAGATAATAGGATAATATTATCATTATATTAGTATTAGAAGATGCTTGAATGATATTATAAGATTACCTAGTCTGTTTTAGTTAAAAACAGAAAATCGGTTTAACCGGGTTCACAGTTTACTGGTGCAGCTTAGCACCAGCACTCTCTGATGACTTTAGCAATGCTAAGGCCTCATCATACATGTTCTATTCTCATAATAAATATGTTACTAGTGTCATTTATGCTAGTAGCTCAGAAAATAATTTTTAGAGATGTTTTTACGAGTGTTCCGATACACCTAGTTTTAGTAGTTGTACACCAGAGATATTTTAATATTATTTTAATCCACCTCCAAGCCAACCAATCACAAATCACTTTAAACCCCTAAGACACTCCAAGGCTGGTCATTTACTCCCTTTGGCCGAAATTGAAAGGAGAGAAAAGAGAGAAAACTTCATGAACACTTAATCTTCAAAGCTTGATTTCTTCTAAACCAAAACTCAAATCAAAACTCCGATTTCACCAAAATGATCCTCTCTTCTTCCTCTACATAACCATGTGACTTATCAAGGCAGGAAAAAAGGTTAGATGGCTGTCTCCCTCCCTCTTCAATTCGGTTTTCAAGGAAACCATGCAAAACATGTGTTTTCTTGATGTTCTTCCTTAGGAATCATGCTTAACTTGACTTGAGGGCCAAGAAACGTTAATTTCCAGCAAGTCTAAGGTGAGATATCTCTTTCTAACATGCTGAGGGATATTTGGTCAGTTGAGAGTTTGTGGATTTAAAGTTGTTCTTGATCTGTTTTAGGAGGAAAAAGTGCTTTAAGAACACTTCAAAGAGTAACCGAATTTGGAGCAGCAAATCAAGGTAGGGTGTCACGAAATTAATCTTGATTATTTGTGTTTGAGTTGTGTGAATGTTGTATAAATTTTCTGTGCTAAAAATTGGTTGCATATATGATTGATTCTTGGTGAAAATTTGGTGAAATTTTGATGAAATTTGATGAAATTCAAGCTTTAAAGTTCATGTTCTTGGGCAGCTGGCACTACAAGAAAATATGTCTATTGCCACACTTTTAAAGCGTGGCAAAAAGCTGAAAAAAGCGTGGCGATAGCTTTTCGCCACGCTTTTTCAGCTATCGCCACGCTTTTGAAAGGGTGGCCTCTACAAGGGTGGCGGTTGCTCTGTCGCCACGCTTTTCAAACCTATCGCCACGCTTTTTTCTTTGCCACGCTTTTTATAGATTGTCACGTTTAAAAGCGTGGCCATAGGTGGAAGATATGGCCACACTTTTAAAGCGTGGCCATATGTGAAAGATACGGCCACGCTTTTAAAGCGTGGCAATAGAAGGAGATACGGCCACGCTTTGGAAGCGTGGCAATAGGGGTAGATACGGCCACGCTTTTAAAGCGTGGCAATAGGGATGGATACGGCCACGCTTTTAAAGCGTGGCAATAACAAGAGATACGGCAACGCTTTTAAAGCGATTGGCTTGCCTTCTGCTTCCTTATCACAGCAGGAATAGCTGGTGTTGACAATATACCTTCCCGTATTAGAAAGATAAGTTGTCCTAAATTTCTATTAAGAGAGTCATGCTAATAATAATACACACTAGAGGATTGTGAACAATAAGGTGATGCACTAGTCCATCAAAGATTTTTTATCCTTATGATAATGTCATTTACTGCCATCTTGTGTTACAAAGTTCTTCATATTTGTTTTAGAAAGATTCATTGAAAAATTCAAATGATTAAGATACTTACTGTCCAATCAAAATTTTTCGAACACCATTCTCGGCAGCAATTTTAATTATAATCTGAAGTAAATGAGAATAGCAACAGAAACAGAGACAGGGTAAGCAATTTTCTTAACATTTTGTCTTAAATTCTATGCAGTTTTACATGCCACGTTATAGAGACCTTGATCACTTTCTTCATCATTTTGTAAGGACGAAAAATATTGAAAGCTAAATAATCATCAATCAATATCTCTGCCTAAATTGGTTAGTTAACAAAGGAATGAGGCAGAAAACTCTGAACATACCGTATAGTACATAGTCTCATTTCTATCATGCAATCGGTTGAGTATCTGCCATTTGGCCCATGCATTAGGATCAGAAGAACAAGTTCAAAATGTTAGCAATAGATATATTAAAACAGAATAGTCCAAAATTCATAACTTTACAGATAGAAAAATCAACAAAAATCAAGAATCAAGAATAGAACAGAAACTGACAGTGAAAAATAGATGCAGACAGAATACAAGAACAAAAATCAAGAACAGAAATGAGCAATGAAAAATAGATGCAGGGAAAAATCAAGAACCAAAAATCAAGTACAAAATAGGAAAAAATAGAAGCAGTAAAAAATCATAACGAAAATCAAGAATCAAGAATAGCAACTAAGAGATGAACATTATTATTCTAAAATCAAGCTTAGCCAATAGATGAACAAAATGCAACAAGCAGGCAAGCATGATAAGTAATACTCACATCACCAGGTGCAGCTGATAATAGCGCTAAGAGAGTCATTGCAGCAGCTTGATAATCAGTTAATACCTTGTGTGCTGACTCATTGAAGCTAACCAGATAAAGGAATTAGAAGGAGATACTCACTTTCCATTATTATTTATTGTTGTAAAACTTGGGAGAAGAGTAAAACTTGGAGTCCCTCAGAAACCTTGAAATCATCTCTGCCTTCTCAGCAGAAAGGTTTGTGTTCTCCAGAATTTGATCTTTTGATGCCTTGGCAATTGCTTGGATAGAACCAATAGCTTGACTAAGCTGAATTGAGTGATTAGAATGACAATAACTTGAGCGATGCCTATATGCATATGCTTATCATGGTTTCATTTCACATTTAAGTCAAATATTAGGTGATATAGCTATTGTTAGAGAAAGATACTCCAGAGTTTAAACATCTATATAATCAAGAATCCTGAGCTTTAGCCCTGTTAGGTTTAGGCATGAAAAATCACAAAAACTAAAATGAGAAGTTGCTTCACAATAAAATGATTTACCGCATTTACTGTTGAGGTAAAATAGTGATAGTTTTGAAGAAAACAATTAACAGATCTTCTTAGTATCTTGCTTGAATCTTCCATTGCCAAAAATATTGATATGTATAAGTGTTTTTTTTTCTCATCCACAATAATATAGAGTCTTTATAACAGTAGAGATGGTGTTATGTTACAAATGAAGAGGCTCGTGTTTCATTTTCTGTGAAACCTTTTCTCAAACAGGTTGTGCTCTTAAATTTCTGTTGTAGGAATGGATGGTAGGTTAGAGAGTTATTATGAATGGGGTTGGTGTTTTTTGGATGAACAGAACTTAGATACTTATAAATAATAGGCCAACAACAAGAAACTAACAAGTCATGAGGTGGATAACAAATCAACATTATATGTAATTAAAATCAAAACGGATAAGAACCAAACAAAGAGAACAAATCAACTAGTTGAACTATGGAAGCAACAACAAAAAATAAACAACTATGGAAGCAGTTAACAATAATAAATAAACAGTTGAACTAATAAGTAGTGACTCTTAACAGAATCTTGGACAAGTTCCCCGAGACTGCCATGCTGAACAAGAATAAAGTTAATTAATTAGTTCAAATAAGCGACATCATATCAAGTATTGATAAGTAACACGATTGTATGATTATCTTAAAATTCATTCACAAAGTCACAGTCCAACAATAGAAATGACATCATATAAAGTCAGTAACTTAAAACCTCTTCAGGGGAAAGCTAATAATAAAGAAGGCCATTAGTGGTGAAAATGTGGAACTTATTGATATAATCAAGTTTGAAATTTTCCATCTGAAACTCTTCAGGCAATGAAAGAGATGGAATTCAAAATAGAAGGCATCAACCAAAAGTGCACAAGAGAAATACATAAAACAGAACCATCACTTATTGATATCACAGTTGGTTTTGTAGAAAATTTAGAGTGGCCACGTTGATCAAATGTATATTGACAATTACACCATCACTTTCCATTGAATTTTTTGTACAAACACAACCAGACTAATTATTTGTCCTCAATTACTATATCCCTATAAGATCTACATAATTACCATTTTGTGTGATTTAACCCGCATTGTAATCACTTATCTGTTATCATGCATTGATCCCCAAATATTTTTTAGGCGAAAGGCAAAAAACAGTGAGAATAAATGGAATACCAAAACCAGCAAGAAAACACACTATTTTTTTCGGATTTTAGCCCAAACTGAAACAATGCTCAAGTCATAACCAAAACAGAGTGCACCTTTGTGGCTTTTTCATTCCAGAAAAAAACTATGTACGTCCACAGCATCACAAACAACGCTAATATTGTGACCAAGAAGGAACATGCGTGTTGAGCATGCGATTGACAGAGAGAATGAATCAGGGGAAAATGAAAATGGAAAGGGAAAGCCCTAAAAGTAAAAACAATGGAAAAAATCGAGAAAATAAAAAAAAAGAAGTGTTGGAAGGGAAAATCGATCAGACCTTTGGAATCGGAGGGCGTGGAGGAGAAGAGATCGTCGACGAGCTTGACCTTGTCGTCGCCCATGTTTGGTGGAGCTCGAAGGTGAAGAACAAGAAAGAGAAGAAGAGTATGAAGACGAAGATGAAGATTAAGAAGATGAAGAACAAGTGGTTTCGAGTGACGACGGCGAAGGGCGAAGGGCGAAGGTTGGGAGGAGCTCTTCCAGGCGAGTGGTTTCGAAGGTGAAAGAGTGGTTTTCGAAGATTAGGGTTAGTGTCAATAGGTTGGGGACCGGGTTGGGGACCGGGTTTGGGGCCGGGTTTGGGGCTGGGTTATAGTCAATGGGTTGGGGACCCTCTCGCCACGCTTATAAAACGTCGCTGTTTCACTCTACGGCCACGCTTTCGAAGCGTGGCAGAAAAAAAACTTTTGGCCACGCTTTTAAAGCGTGCCAAAAGGGTACCAGGATATGGCCACGTTTTGTAAGTGTGGCCGTAATGAAACCCTGTCGCCACGCTTTTAAAACGTCCTTGTTTCTCTCTATGGCCACGCTTTTGAAGCGTGGCAGAAAAAAAAAGTGGCCGTTTCTCTAATCAATTGCCACCCTTACAAAAACGTGGCCAATGATCTTTTTCGCCACGCTTTTGAAGCGTGGCAAAAAAAAAAGTGGCCAAATCTCTAATCTATCGCCACCCTCATAAAAGCGTGGCCATTGACCACTTTTGGCCACGCTTTTGAAGCGTGGCAAGAAAAAAGCGTGGCCATAGGCCTTTTTTCTTGTAGTGTGGAAAAACGAAAACCTAAGCTTAAATTGGGGATCAATTTGTGTTAAAATCATGTAGAAAAGATGGGGTTTTAGTGGCTGCTAATTTATTATGAATTGTAGTAAAAATCGGTTTCTGAAAAGATTGAAAAACAGGTAAAAATAGAGAAGGAATCTGAAGAATTTAGGAAGAACATGAAGAACACTTTGAATATGATGAAGAACAATAAAGAACACCTTTTAGATATTAGAAAGGGCAAGGAAGTAAAATTTTTGGTGTTTAAGGGGTTATATGGTAATTTCTGGAAGTTAGGGTGGTAAAAGTAGAAATATTAAAAGTTACGGATGGTAAAAAGTGAATTTTAAAGGTTAAAAGTAAAAGGTAAGTTAATTTTCAAAAATTTAGTATTAAAATAATAAATAATAATAAAATATTAAATAATAATATTTAATTAAAAATAATATTTTAATAAAAATAATAAAATAATGCGAAAAAGACAGTTTTCTGTAAAAGCTTTAGAAAGACAACTTTAAGCACAGAATCTCATAATTACTTTCATAAAACACTTAGGGAGTGGTAAAAACATATTAGTGAGGCAAAGATAAATAAAAGATAAAAAGTTGAACAAAAGATAAAAATCGAAGAAAAAGTCTGTAAAGTTTTAATGACAGAAAAACAGACAGAGACTAGTGAACGAACTAGGGCAACATAGTTAGTCCTGGAATTGTGAATAGGGTTAGGTATTATATGAAAAGTTAAACAGTTTCCGTATAGACTTAATGAACCTATACTTTGGACAGACTAACTATTCATACCGAAATTTACATAAGCTTTAAATACATATGTTAAGCAGAGAAATCAAAGCAGAGTAAAGAAACACAGAGAACAGAGTAACTAGAGAAAAGTAAAGAGATACAGAGAAAAAAGAAATCAGAGTAGAGTAAAAAGACAAAGAGAAAATAGTAATGTGATAAAGAGAAATGGTTTGAGTTACGATGTTGTAAAAGTAAAGATGTAAAGTTTGTATAGCATGATTGAACAGAGAAAGAAAGAGGTACTGCATAAGAATGTGAAAGTGATGATGAATAATGAGAATGATAATGAATGATGATAATGAGAATGATTATGTGATGATCTGCTGCGTCAAGGCAGTCAGATGGATGGTAGTATGGTGCATGAAATTGTGATGTCCAGGCTCAAACTATTCCTAGCACGTGAGCAACTTGGTACGCGTAATCGTGATTACACATTCATAACATGTCACAACTTCGATACAACTAACCAGCAAGTGCACTGGGTCGTCCAAGTAATACCTTACGTGAGTAAGGGTCGAATCCCACGGAGATTGTTGGTATGAAGCAAGCTATGGTCACCTTGTAAATCTCAGTCAGGCAGATATAAAGTGATAATGGTGTATTCAAATATTATATAATAAAATAGGGATAGAGATACTTATGTAAATCATTGGTAGGAATTTCAGATAAGCGAATGGAGATGCTTTTCGTTCCTCTGAACCTCTGCTTTCCTGCTATCTTCATCCAATTAGTCTTACTCCTTTCCATGGCTGGCTTTATGCAAGGGCATCACCGTTGTCAGTGGCTACATCCCCTCCTCTCAGTGAATAATGTGATATCTTAGAAGCGAAATAAGATGAATTGAATAGAAAACAGTAGTACTTTGCATTAGAACAGCAGGAACAGCAGAGCTCCACACCGTAATCTATGGAGTGTAGAAACTCTACCGTTGAAAATACATAAGTGAAAGGTCCAGGCATGGCCGAGATGGCAAGCCCCCTATTGTGATCTAAGATAGCATACAACTGATCAAAGATATCAAAAAGACTAGTAAAAGGTCCTATTTATAATAAACTAGTCACTAGGGTTTACATGAGTAAGTAATTGATGCATAAATCCACTTCCTGGGCCCACTTGGTATGTGCTTGGGCTGAGCTTTAAGTGTTGCACGTGCAGAGGCCACTTGTGGAGTTGAACGCCAGCTTTTGTGCCAGTTTGGGCGTTCAACTCTGGTTTTGGTTCCTTTTCTGGCGCTGGACGCCAGATTTGGGTAGAAAGCTGGTGTTGAACGCCAGTTTACGTAATCTATTCTTGGCCAAAGTATGGACTATTATATATTGCTGGAAAGCCCTGGATGTCTACTTTCCAACGCAATTGGAAGCGCGCCATTTTGAGTTTTGTAGCTCCAGAAAATTCACTTTGAGCGCAGGGAGGTCAGAATCCAACAGCATCAGCAGTCCTTCTTCAACCTCTGAATCTGATTTCTGCTAAGTCCCTCAATTTTAGCCAGAAAATACCTAAAATCACAGAAAAACACACAAACTCATAGTAAAGTCCAGAAATGTGAATTTAACATAAAAAATAATGAAAACATCCCTAAAAGTAACTAGATCCTACTAAAAACATACTAAAAACAATGCCAAAAAGCGTATAAATTATCCGCTCATCACAACACCAAACTTAAATTGTTTCTTGTCCCCAAGCAACTGAAAATCAAATAGGATAAAAAGAAGAGAATATACTATAAATTCCAAACTATCAATGAAACATAGCTCCAATCATATGAGCGGGACTTATAGCTTTTTGCCTCTTGAATAGTTTTGGCATCTTAAAAAAAGCTATGCTTTTACCACACCAAACTTAGAATGTTGCTCGCCCTCGAGCAAAAGAAGAAAGAATAGAAGAAGAAGAAGAAGATATGGGGGTGATGGAGGGATGAGTGTATTCGGCCATATGGGTGGGATTGGGTGGGTAAGAGGTGAAGGTAAGTGAGCGTATGGATGTGAGTGGTAGAGGGCTAATAGGGAAGAGTGTTTATTGGGAATAGAGGATGATTGAGAAGAGGGAAGAGAGTGAGTGGAGGTATGTGGGGATCCTGTGGGGTTCACAGATCCTGAGATGATCCTGTGGGGTCCACAGATCCTAAGATGATCCTGTGGGGTCCACAGATCCTGAGGTGTCAAGGCATTTACATCCCTGCACCAATTAGACATGTAAAAATGCCTTCGCACCCAACTCTGGGCGTTCAGCGCCAGGTTGGTGGCCATTTTGGGCGTTCAACGCCCATTTGTGTGCCATTTCTGGCGTTGAACGCCAGAACCATGCCTGTTCTGGCGTTCAGCGCCCAGAAGCTACCCATTTTGGGTGTTCAGCGCCAGAACCATGCTCTGTTCTGGCGCTGAACGCCAGACAGATGCTCCTCCAGGGTGTGATTTTTCTTCTGCTGTTTTTGATTTCGTTTTTGATTTTTTTGTTTATTTTGTGACTTCACATGATCATGAACCTATAAAGACATATAATTAAGAAAAATATAGTTAGATAAATAGAAATTGGGTTGCCTCCCAACAAGCGCTTCTTTAATGTCTATAGCTTGACAGTGGGCTCTCATGGAGCCTCACAGATGTGCAGAGCTTTGTTGAGACTCTCCAACACCAAACTTAGAGTTTGGATATGGGAGTTCAACACCAAACTTAGAGTTTGGTTGTGGCCTCCCAACACCAAACTTAGAGTTTGACTGTGGGGGCTCTGGTTGACTCTGCTTTGAAATAAGCTTTTTCTGCTTCTCTCCATGGTTGCAGAGGGAGATCCTTGAGTTTTAAACACAAGGGAGTCCTCATTCCATTGAAGGACTATTTCACCTCTGTCAACATCAATCACAGCTCTTGCTATGGCCAGGAAGGGTCTTCCTAGGATGATGGATTCATCCTCTTCCTTTCGAGTATCTAGGACTATGAAATCAGCAGGGATGTAAAGGCCTTCAACCTTTACTGACACGTCCTCTACTTGTTCATAAGCATGTTTTCTTGAACTGTCTGCCATCTCTAATGAGATGTCTTCTGTATTGCTTGGGAGAGTACTTGGAGTGATTTCAGTGATCCTTTTACTCAGCTGGCCCACTTGTGCTTCCAAATTTCTAATGGAAGACCTTGTTTCATTCATGAAACTAACAGTGGCCTTGGATAGATCAGAGACTAGATTTGCTAGATTAGAAGCATTTTGTTCAGAGTTCTCTGTCTGTTGCTGAGTGGATGATGGAAAAGGTTTATTATTGTTAAACCTGTTTCTTCCACCAATATTAAAGCCTTATTCAGGCTTTTGATCCTTCCATGAGAAATTCGGATGATTTCTCCATGATGAGTTATAGGTGTTTCCATAAGGTTCACCTAAGTAATTCCCCTCTGCTATTGCAGGGTTCTCAGGATCATAAGCTTCTTCTTCATAAGAAGCCTCTTGAGTACTGTTGGATGCAGCTTGCATTCCATGCAGACTCTGAGAGATCATATTGACTTGCTGAGTCAATATTTTATTCTGAGCCAATATGGCATTCAGAGTATCAACTTCAAGAACTCCCTTCTTCATAGGCGTCCCATTA
>NC_029791.2:91093722-91096774 GCF_000816755.2 Arachis ipaensis
TTTCCCAAGCTTCATAGAGGGATTCACCTTCTTTCTGTCTGAAGGTTTGAACATCATCTCTAAGCTTGCTCAGCTTTTGAGGTGGAAAGTACTTGGCTAAGAAAGCCGTGACCAGCTTGTCCCAAGAGTTCAGGCTGTCTTTGGGTTGAGAATCCAACCATAATCTAGCTCTGTCTCTTACAGCAAAAGGGAAAAGCATGAGCCTGTAGACTTCAGGATCTATTCCATTAGTCTTAACAGTATCACATATCTGCAAGAATTCAGTTAAGAACTGAAAAGGATCTTCAGATGGAAGTCCATGAAACTTGCAGTTTTGCTGCATCAGAGAAACCAATTGAGGTTTCAGCTCAAAGTTGTTTGCTCCAATGGCAGGAATGTAGATGCTTCTTCCATGTAAATTGGAATTAGGTGCAGTAAAGTCACCAAGCATCTTCCTTACATTATTATTATTTTCGGCTGCCATCTCCTCTTCCTGTTCGAAAATTTCTGAAAGGTTATCTCTGGATTATTGTATTTTAGCTTCTCTTAATTTTCTCTTCAGAGTCCTTTCAGGTTCTGGATCTGCTTCCACAAGAATGTTCTTATCCTTGCTCCTGCTCATATGACAAAGAAAAAGGCACAGAAAAATAATAATAATAATAGAGATCCTTTATACCACAGTATAGGGATCCCTGTGTGAGTAGAAGAAAAGAGGGAGACAAAGAGTGTGATGTAAAGAAAGAAACACAACTGTGAGGATGGCAGAGATGTGAGATGAGATGTTAGGATATGAATGAATAAATAGAATGAGATGGGAGAGGGAGAATTTTCGAAAATATTTTTGAAAAAGAGTTAGTGATTTTCGAAAATGGTTTTAAAAAATGTTAGTAATTTTCAAAAATTTTTGAAATCAAAAATAAAAAATAAAAATAATTAGTTAATTAAAAAGAAATTTTGAAAAAGAGGGAAGATATTTTCGAAAATTAGAGAGAGAGAGTTAGTTAGGTAGTTTTGAAAAAGTTAAGAAACAAACAAAAAGTTAGTTAGTTAGTTGAAACAAATTTTGAAAAGATAAGAAGTTAGGAGGTTAGAAAAGATATTTTGAAATCATATTTTTGAAAAAGATAAGATAAGAAGATATTTTTGAAAAGATATGATAGGAATTAGTTTTTGAAAAAGATTTGATTTTTAAAATCACAATTAATGACTTGATTCATAAGAAATCACAAGATATGATTCTAGAACTCAAAGTTTGAATCTTTCTTAACAAGAAAGTAACAAACTTGAAATTTTTGAATCAAAACATTAATTGTTATTATTATTTTCGAAAATTTGGTATAAAAATAAGAAAAAGATTTTTGAAAAATATTTTTGGAATTTTCGAAAATAACTAAGAATTTTGAAAAAGATTTGATTTTTGAAAAAGATTTTGAAAAAGATAAGATTTTCAAATTGAAAATTTGATTTGACTCATGAGAAACAATTTGATTTTAAAAATTTTTGAAAAAGTCAACTCAAATTTTCGAATTTGATGAGAGAAAAGAGGAAGATATTTTTTGATTTTTTTGAATTTTTATGATGAGAGAGAAAAACAAGAAAAATGATGCAATGCATGAAATTTTTAGATCAAAACAATGAATGCATGCAAGAACGCTATGAATGTCAAGATGAACACCAAGAACACTATGAATGTCATGATGAACATCAAGAACATTTTTTTGAAAAATTTTTAAAGCAAAGAAAACATGCAAGACACCAAACTTAGAATTCTTTAATGCTTAGACACTAAGAATTCAAGAATGCATATGATAAACATGAAAAGACGCAAAACAAAAAATCATCAAGATCAAACAAGAAGACTTACCAAGAACAACTTGAAGATCATGAAGAACACTATGAATGCATGAAATTTTTGAAAAATACAAGATGCACATGCAATTGATACCAAACTTATAACATGACTTATGACTCAATTTAGAAGCACAAAAATTGTTTTTTTGATTTTTTTTTTATGATTTTCTAATTTTTTTGGATTTTTCGAAAAATTAATTGGAAGAGAAAAATAAGGATTCCAAAATTTTTAATATGAATTCCAGGAATCTTGCATTCTTAGTCTAAAGCTTCAGTCCAGGAATTAGACATGGCTCACTAGCCAGCCAAGCTTTCAATGAAAGCTCCGGTCCAAAACACTAGACATGGCCAATGGCCAGCCAAGCTTCAGCATGTAACACCAGAGTATATTGCTCTTGATAACAAATTGCTGCTCATTACTTATCAAATATGTAACTTGCCTCTGATGGTTTGGAAGCCTCAGTCCAAGAGAATTTAGACAAGGCTTTATAGCCAGCCAGGCTTCACATGCTTCATGAAACACTAGAATTCATTCTTAAAAATTTTGAATAAAATTTTTGAAAACATTTTTATTATTATTATTTTATTTTTTTTTCGAAAACAGATGAGAAAATTTTTTTGAAAGATTTTTGAAAAATTTTTTAAAAGAAAATAAAAAGAAAATTACCTAATCTGAGCAACAAGATGAACCGTCAGTTGTCCAAACTCGAACAATCCCCGGCAACGGCGCCAAAAAGTTGGTGCACGAAATTGTGATGTCCAAGCTCAAACTATTCCTGGCACGTGAGCAACTTGGTACGCGTAATCGTGATTACACATTCATAATATGTCACAACTTCGATACAACTAACCAGCAAGTGCACTGGGTCCTCTAAGTAATACCTTATGTGAGTAAGGGTCGAATCCCACGGAGATTGTTGGTATGAAGCAAGCTATGGTCACCTTGTAAATCTCAGTCAGGCAGATATAAAGTGATAATGGTGTTTTCAAATATTATATAATAAAATAGGGATAGAGATACTTATGTAAATCGTTGGTAGGAATTTCAGATAAGCGAATGGAGATGCTTTTCGTTCCTCTGAACCTCTGCTTTCCTGCTATCTTCATCCAATCAGTCTTACTCCTTTCCATGGCTGGCTTTATGTGATACATCACCACTGTCAATGGCTACTTTCGGTCATCTCTCGGGAAAATGATCCAATGCCCTGTCACGGCACGGCTA
>NC_029791.2:91097295-91155039 GCF_000816755.2 Arachis ipaensis
AAGGTCCAGGCATGGCCGAGATGGCCAGCCCCCTATTGTGATCTAAGATAGCATACAACTGATCAAAGATATCAAAAAGACTAGTAAAAGGTCCTATTTATAATAAACTAGTCACTAGGGTTTACATGAGTAAGTAATTGATGCATAAATCCACTTCCTGGGCCCACTTGGTGTGTGCTTGGGCTGAGCTTTAAGTGTTGCACGTGCAGAGGCCATTTGTGGAGTTGAACGCCAGCTTTTGTGCCAGTTTGGGCGTTCAACTCTGGTTTTGGTTCCTTTTCTGGCGCTGGACGCCAGATTTGGGTAGAAAGCTGGCATTGAACGCCAGTTTACGTCGTCTATTCTTGGCCAAAGTATGGACTATTATATATTTCTGGAAAGCCCTGGATGTCTAATTTTCAACGCAATTGGAAGCGCGCCATTTCGAGTTTTGTAGCTCCAGAAAATCCACTTTGAGCGCAGGGAGGTTAGAATCCAACAGCATCAGCAGTCCTTCTTCAACCTCTGAATCTGATTTCTGCTCAAGTCCCTCAATTTCAGCCAGAAAATACCTGAAATCACAGAAAAACACACAAACTCATAGTAAAGTCCAGAAATGTGAATTTAACATAAAAACTAATGAAAACATCCCTAAAAGTAACTAGATCCTACTAAAAACATACTAAAAACAATGCCAAAAAGCGTATAAATTATCCGCTCATCATAGTACGACCACTGAGAATGCTTTCCTGAGATACCTTGCTATAATGCTTTGCTGTAAGACAGAGGTTGCTTACAGAGGTATTGAGATTAGTGTGCTCCTGTAAGACAAAGGTTGCTTACAGTGAGTGTGTTGTTGCTCCTGTAAGACAGAGGTTGCTTACAGTGAGTGTGTTGTTGCTCTTGTAAGATAGAGGTTGCTTACAGTGAGTCAGTTGTGCTCCTGTAAGACAGATGTTGCTTACAGTGAGTGTGTTGGGCGTATATCGGCTAATAAGTGCCGCCCTGCAAGGCAAAGGTTGCTTGCAGTGGATACCCTGCAAGACAAAGGTTGCTTGCAGTGGATATTGCCAACAGGAAAGCCTTATCCAGACAGAGGTTGCTGGGTAACGTCGGAAGCGGGTATGTAACCGACAGATGAGCTCATTACCTGCACTAGGACTAGACATGCATCATTCTTGTCTGCGCATCATTCTCTGTTGCATTCCTTTTTGTTTGTGGTCTATTTCTTTATGTTTGTCTACTTGCATGCTATTTTCGTGTTTTATTTTCTTGTATTCTTTTGTTTGTGTTCTGCTTTCTGTTGTCTCTACTTTCTCTTTCTATCTTTATCTTCTATTTACTGCTTCGCTATATTATGTTATTTGTCTGCTAATCGACCCCAAATAAACGAACATAACTAATAACCCCAGCCCTACTAAGAACTCCCTAGTTCTTACCCCTTCTCTCTCCCTTCCCCCTTCAGATGGAAGTATGAGTACCCTTCCGTAGTTCGTTGATGATGGTTCTTCAATGAGGATTTCGCTCTAGATAGTCTTCTGAGTCTAGGGTGAATCTCGTTCTCTGTTTACATGTATATACTGTGAGACCAGCTAATGTCTGCATCCCATTTGTACGTGAACTTTAACCTAAATCCTATGTACGAGACTCTTGTTGTGTGGCTACTTGATGAGGTACCAGAGAGACGTCATATAGCAATGACTGATCGTGCAGAGGAGTAGCAGATGATATTCTACCTTTTGGTGACGTTCCACCATACTTGTGTTGTGAAGACTTAGAACGAACTTTCCCTCAGTTTAGTAGTTTAGAGGGACTAGGTGGGTATAGAGTCTAGGCTAGCCTGGGCGCCAGCTTAGGGACTTCTTAAACAGGTCAGGGCCTAGGATGTTGTATGTATATATATGTATATAGTTATTATCTAGCCATATCTAGGGGTGTTCTAACTAAAAGTCTATACTCTAATAAAGCCTGAATCACTGAATGTTGCTGACTACCTGTGATATTGGTGCACGAAATTGTGATGTCCAGGCTCAAACTATTCCTGGCACGTGAGCAACTTGGTACGCGTAATCGTGATTACACATTCATACATGTTGGAATAGGATTTACTATCCTTTTGCGTCTGTCACTAACGCCCAGCACTCGCGAGTTTGAAGCTCGTCACAGTCATTCAATCATTGAATCCTACTCGGAATACCACAGACAAGGTTTAGACCTTCCGGATTCTCTTGAATGCCGCCATCATTCTAGCTTACGCCACGAAGATTCCGGTTAGGAGATCTAAGAGATACTCATTCTAGCTTATTTCATGTAGAACAGAAGTGTTTGTCAGGCACGCGTTCATAAGGGAGAAGGATGATGAGCGTCACACATAAGCATCACCTTCATCACGTTCTTGGGTGGGAATGGATATCTTAGAAGCGAAATAAGAAGAATTGAATAGAAAACAGTAGTACTTTGCATTAATCTTTGAGGAACAGCAGAGCTCCACACCTTAATCTATGGCCTGTAGAAACTCTACCGTTGAAAATACATAAGTGAAGGTCCAGGCATGGCCGAGAGGCCAGCCCCTCTGATCTAAGAACCAGGCGTCCAAAGATGGTCTAATACAATAGTAAGAGGTCCTATTTATAATAAACTAGCTACTAGGGTTTACATGAGTAAGTATTTGATGTATAAATTCACTTTTAGGGCCCACTTGGTGTGTGTTTGGGCTGAGCTTAAGTGTTGCACGTGCAGAGGCCATTTGTGGAGTTGAACGCCAGTTTTTGTGCCAGTTTGGGCGTTCAACTCTGGTTTTGGATCCTTTTCTGGCGCTGGACGCCAGATTTGGGCAGAAAGCTGGCGTTGAACGCCAGTTTACGTCGTCAATTCTTGGCCAAAGTATGGACTATTATATATTGCTGGAAAGCCCTGGATGTCTACTTTCCAACGCAATTGGAAGCGCGCCATTTCGAGTTCTGTAGCTCCAGAAAATCCACTTTGAGTGCAGGGAGGTCAGAATCCAACAGCATCAGCAGTCCTTTTTCAACCTCTGAATCTGATTTCTGCTCAAGTCCCTCAATTTCAGCCAGAAAATACCTGAAATCACAGAAAAACACACAAACTCATAGTAAAGTCCAGAAATGTGAATTTAACACAAAATCTATTAAAAACATCCCTAAAAGTAACTAGATCCTACTAAAAACATACTAAAAACAATGTCAAAAAGCGTATAAATTATCCGCTCATCAGATATATTTATGTGTGGTTGTTTATAACTATTTTATCTGTTATCAGTTCTGAACTGATTATGAATGATTCTATTTATTAATTCAAACGTTTTAAAAAAAAAAAAGAAAGTACCTCGCAAACTAACTACGCTTTTAACAACGAATCAGGCTCATATAATAAATAATAGATAATAATTAGGATGACAAATTGGTAGCACTCAGTTTCTGGTATGTCCTAGGCGTACTGAAAATTGGGTCGTTACATGAGGCAAGGTAGTGATAACATCGACCTTGGCCGGGTCTACAAAAATGCCTTCGTGAGATACTACATGTCCTAACACTATACCTTGTCGTACCATAAAGTGACATTTTTCAAAATTTAAGACAAGGTTAGTGTCAACACATCTAGCCAAGACCTTGGCCAAGTTCTCTAAACAACAATCAAATGAGGTACCATAAACGCTGAAGTCATCCATAAAGACTTCCAGACAATTCTCCATTAGATTGGAGAAGACACTTGTCATGCACCGCTGAAAAGTAGCGGGTGTATTACACAGTCCAAATGGCATCTTTTTATAGGCAAAGGTGCCAAACGGACAAGTAAACGTCGTCTTCTCCTGATCTTCAGGAGCAATATGTATCTGGAAGTAGCCAGTAAATCCATCAAGAAAGCAGTAGTGAGATTTACCTACCAAGTGCTCATGCATCTGATCGATGAAGGGTAAGGGGTAATGGTCCTTCTGTGTAGCGGCGTTCAATCTTCTGTAGTCAATACATACTCGCCACGCATTTTGTACTCTTTTAGTAACCATTTCACCGTCATCCTTCTTAACCGTTGTGATGCCCGACTTCTTGGGGACAACCTGAACTGGGCTCACCCACTCACTGTCGGAGATTGGGTATATGATATCCGCATCCAGTAATCTGGTGACCTCTTTCTTCACTACATCGAGGATGGTTGGGTTGAGCCTCTTTTGCGGTTGCCTAACTGGCCTAGCTCCATCTTGGAGAAATATCCTATGCATGCATTTGCGGGGGTCAATTCCCACAATATCCGCTAGGCTCCATCCTATTGCTTTCTTGTACTTTCTTAGAACATCTAGGAGCTTTTCCTCTTCTTCACTTTAAAGCACACTAGCAATAATGACTGGAAACCTTTAGTTATCCTCTAAGAAAGCATACTTCAAATGGGATGGAAGGGGCTTCAGTTCACTTTTTGTCTCAAGCTGAGGTTCCTTTTCATCAAGCTCATGGAGCTCATTCTTGAAAACTTCCTCATGTTCATCCTCTTGGTCATCCGTTTCCTCAACAATGGGGTAGCACAACTTGTCATGGTCTTCTTCTTGCACTTCCGCTACCACTTCATCAATTACATCACATCGGAGCACAGAATGTTCTTTGGGAGGATGTTTCATGGCTTCCTCTAAATTGAACTTGATAATATTGTCTCCAACCCCAAAGGAATATATGCCAGTGAAGGCATCCAACTTGAATTTGGAGGTTTTGAGGAAGGGTCTACCAAGTAGAACGGAGGATGAGCTTCTATTTTCTGCTGGAGGCATTTCAAGGATGTAAAAATCAACTGGAAAAACCAAATCCTTAATTGCCACGAGTACATCTTCCGCTATTCCCATCACTGTGATCACACTTTTATCGGCC
The DNA here is from genome assembly GCF_000816755.2 of Arachis ipaensis. Classification (NCBI taxonomy): domain Eukaryota; kingdom Viridiplantae; phylum Streptophyta; class Magnoliopsida; order Fabales; family Fabaceae; genus Arachis; species Arachis ipaensis. The sequence continues at coordinate 91,102,146 of NC_029791.2, forward strand.
AAGGCAAACCACACTGCCGACTTCTTTAATGGAGCTAAATTCAACCACACATAGATAGAAAGTGTCATGATGCTTACACAAGCTCCCAAGTCACACATACAATCATGAAAAGTGTGTCTACCAATACAACAAGACACTAAGCACGGTCCAGGGTCACCACATTTCCTTGGAATAGGTTCCATCAAGGAAAAAATTGAACTACCCAAGGATAATGTCTCTAATTCTCCTATCCTATCCTTGTGTGTACACAAGTCTTTCAAAAATTTTGCATACTTTGGAATTTGTTGAATAGCATCAAGAAGTGGTATGGTTACCTCAACCTTTTTGAACACCTGAAGCATGTTCAAATCAAATTCCAGTGTTTTCTTCGCCTTCTTCACCATGGAAAGGAATGGAATAGGAATGGACTCATCCACTATAGCTTTCCTCTTGGGTTCCTTGAGGTTTACTCCTTCTTCCTCCTGCCTTTTGTCTACCACCTGTTCTTCATGTGGAGCTTCAACAACTACCTCTTCCTCATGAATATCTCCCATGACCCTTGGAGGTATCTCCTCTAATGTAGTACCCGACCGTAGAGTGATGGCATTGAGACCGCCTCTTGGGTTTGGTTGGGGTTGGGATGGAAGGTTAGAGGAACTTGAGGGTTGGTTGGTGTTGTTATTGGGGGTTGGTGGTTGGTTTGACATGTTCATTTTTGAAAGCAAGTTGGTGAGGTTAGCCAATTGAGTATTCAAGGCATCAAATTGAGCCTTGTTGCTCTCATCTCATTTTTCCATGGTGGCTCTAAGCTCATCAACTTGATTGTTGGAAGACGGAGGAGTTTGCTTTTGGTTTTGTTGTCTATGGTATGGTGCTTGGTACTTGGTGTAGTTGTTTTGGTTTTGGTTGGAGTGGCCTTGGTTGGCTTGGTAGTTGGTGTTGTTATGGTAGTATTGGGATGGAGATTAGTTGTTGTTGTGATAAGAAGGAGAGTTGTTCCACCTTTAGTTTTGATTGCTCCCTTGTGCATTATCCCTCTACCCTTGATGTTGATTACCACCTTGATGGTAATTGTTTTGACCTTTAGGAGGGTAGGGTGGACGGTTGTTATAATTTACATTGGCTACCACAAGAGTATGTTTCTCTTGAATTTGATGGCATTGGTCGGTATAATGTGTGGTGCTAGAGCACAAACCACAAATCCTTGGAGGGCCTTCAAGCTGAGCAATCGGAGGTGGGGCTTGGATGGCTTGGATAGAGTAGTATTCCTTTTAATCCTTTTAGATTTGTGTAAGGATGGTGGTCATATCCCTAAGTGCTTTGGCTAGACTTGATTCGGAAGGAGATGGTTCTACCACACCCTTGAGAGGGTTACTTCTCACCCTTGTGTGTTGTGTAGCTTCGGCAACATCCTTTATCAAATTCCAAGCTTCTCCCTCCGTCTTGTTTTTCGAAAGGAAACCACCACTAGAAGCGGTGAGCAATCTTCTATCTTCCGCACAAAGACCTCCGGTAAAGTAGCTAATGAGCAAGTGAGTGGTCATTCCGTGGTGTGGACATGACTCCAATAGCCTCTTGAACCGAGACCAATACTCGTACAAACTCTCTTGGTCTCTTTGCATTATACCCGAAATCTCTTTCCAGATGTAGTCGGTCTTCTCCGGTGGGAAGAACATATCAAGAAACTCTCTTCTCAAGAAATCCCAATTAGTCACAATCTCATCCGGTAGCGAATAAAACCATGTTTTTGCTTGCGCTTCAAGAGAGAAAGGGAAGGCAAAAACCATGATAGCCACCTCATCGGCTCCATGCCTTCGAGCCGTAGAACAAGCAACTTGAAAATCCTTCAAATGTCGGATGGGGTCTTGACCCGGTAACCCATGATACTTAGGAAGTAGATTTATCAAGCTACTCTTCAACTCGAAGTTTGTATCAAGGTTAGGGTACCTTGCTTGCAATGGTTGAAGTATGATATTCGGAGCTCCTTGCTCATGCAAAGTGATCCGGCGTGGCTCCACCATGTGTGGCTCACCTGTAGGATGCAAAGATGTATTAGTAGTGCCAACAGAAGAATAGGAAGTAGCGGACTTCAAGTCACTCTTGGTAACATCTAGTGATTCGGTATTTTCCTCAAGAGAGGCCGAGGTACTAGGCGTATAGTCCAACCGCCGTCTAGCTTGCCGAGTGTGTAACAAAGTTCTTTCAATTTCGGGATCAATATCGGCTAAGCTAGAATTTAGTTGAGACCGAGTCATCAAACTTGAGAGTCATAGCACAAATGTAAAAGAAATCTAAACTATAGCTAAGTATTGAAAGAAGTAAACTATCTACAATATTCACATATTCACATAACCAATATCAAGGCATATGTTGCCACCATTCCCTGGCAACGGCGCCAAAAATTTGATGGTGTCCCAAGGGTGTATTGGTAAAGATTTTCTTTAATAAAATCGCGTTGCAAGTATAGCTCTACCAACAACAATCCTCGGGTATCAAATTTAGAAGAGGGATTTGGTTGTCACAAGTTCAACCCCAATAGAAATAACCGAAGTATTCAAATCTCGGGTCATCTCACAAGGAATGGGCAAACATGTGCTTCAACATTGGTTAGAAATCCGGGGTTATGAGTTATGAGCATGAAAATAAATGGGAATCTTAACAAGCAAGTAATCTCAAATTGCAAGAAACTAATTCAATTAACTAAGCAAAACATGAGCAATTCCAATGAATAAGTAATATTCCACTTAATTCTATTCTAAACCAAACAAGTAACTATAACTAAGACAAATAATTGAGAATTTTGGTTTTCAAATATGAATAATAAAAGCAACTCTTGGCTAGGCATGGGAATTGGGGTCACCATCCTTGTCTAACAACCATATCTTGACAATTATGAGGAACCAAGCTCATTAAGTCTACTTCCAAAAGTCTTAAGTACGTAAGATCGACTCCTAGACTTGAAGTACGTCAAATGGCTTTGATCACATCAACCCATAAGTCCCAACCTACCTACTAATTAGATTAGTAGTTGGTTGGCGTTAATGAGTATCAAATTGATCACCAAGGGTTCTCAAATCACCAATTCATTGAAACCCAATGATTCAAGTTTAGGTAATTCCCTTGGCCTAGGCCAAGAGTGAAAAAGACTACTCCATAATCAAAGTAAACAATTCATCGAACACATGGTAGCATTAACAAAAGACATTATCAAAATAGCAATTAAATTGAAATCTACTAGTACCCACTAGCAATTATCAACATACAATTATCAAAACAACAAAATTAAACATAGAAATCATTAATACAACATCAACAAGTCAAGATTCACAACATTCATGAAATGGGTATAAAATGACAATTAACAAGGATTCTTAAAACTATCACTAGATATAAGCCAAATTGTAACAAGGAATTCAAATTGAGCAATTAAAACTAGTAATTAACAAGATCCAATTCATAATCTAACAAGGGAAGATCAAATTAAAACTTGATCTAGAGTGGAATAAGGGTTTCTTCTCTCGAGAATAACCAAAGAACCAAAAATATAGCTAAAATTGTGTCTTCGTGTAAAAATTATTAATCTCCCTTTTCTCCCTAGCATCCTTGGGTCTTTTCCATGCAGAAACAGCTTGAAATTGGGCCTGATGAGTCTCAGAAATTGCCAGGCACGATTTCCTTTAATGAGGTCACGTGCAGCTTCCCACGCGTGCGCGCCATGCGCGCGCACGCGCCGATTGCTTTTGCGATCCACGGGTGTGCGCCAAGTGCACGTGCGCGTCGATAGGAATCTTCTGATCCGTGCGAATGCGTCCATCCCTGCGCGCCGCTTCTAGCCACCTCATCCACGCGTGCGTGTGGAGTGCGCGGGCGCGCCAATGCTGCTTCTTCCAAGATTTCAATTCTTCATGTTCCTCCCTTTTTGTACATGCTTTCTTCGTCTCTTCTAGGTCATTCCTACCCTATAATTCCTGAAATTACTCAACAAATACATCACGGCATCGAATGGCAATATAAGAGGATTAAAATATGACAATTTTAAGGCAAAATAAGCATGTTTTCCATCATGGAGCAATATTGGGAAATGAACACAAAACCATGCATTTCTTGCAAATAAGTGTGAGAAATATTGATAAAATCTCCTAAAATAAGCACAAGATAAACCACAAAATTGGGATTTATCAGTCAACATAAAATTAAAAAGAAAAAATTCTATAAGAAAACTAAATATATATAGATAAACCCCTTTATTATGAACAGAAACATTATAAAAAAAATCTATAAAACCCTTAAAGAAAAAACAAGTAACATGTTGAAAATGTAAAAAAAAGGACATTATGCTAATAAGTGTACAACAGAACAAAAAATAAATAAAATAGAAAATAAAGAAATTAAACACGCTTTAACAGCCATATTAATCAACTCAGAATCAGAAGAAGAATCAATTTATGAGGACTCTTCTAAAACTGAAGATTATTTTATACAACAATTTGACCTTATGTCAGAAGAAGAAAGATCAGAAGAAAATAGTGAAAAAGATTAGCAGAATAATTGTTTAGGAATAGGATTATGTAACTGTAGAAATTAGGAATAGGATTATGTAACTGTAGAAATTGTGAAAAAACTATAAATGTTTTTACTAGAGAACAGACTTCTACACTAATAAAAATAATTGATAAGTTGGAGGATACCCCATTAAGAGACGAATTCATAAATTAATTAGCTGAATTAGTTAAAAAAGAAGAAGAAAGTAAGTAGGAAGTAAGACCAATAGAAATAAAGGAAATTTATAATCGGTTTTAGAACCCACAAGAAGAAGTCTCTCTTAATTCCCTTAAAGAGGGGATAAAAAAGTTGAAAAGAGAAATTTCAGAATTAAAACAACAAAATATTAATATGGATTATAGATTACTAAAAATAGAAGAAGAAAATATAATAAAAATCCAAGAACAAACTTCGCAAAATAGTACTAGTAAAATAGAAGGAACTAGTAATATAATAATTCCAGAAAATTATATTAACATGGGTCCAGAAAATTACATAAATATACTAACTTTATTAGTAAACCAAAAATGGTTCTCTACGATAACCTTAATTGTAGGAGAAGAAAAATTTGATTTCATAGCTATGGTAGATTCAGGAGCTAATGTTAGTTGTATACAAGAGGGGCTAATACCTACAAAATATTATGAAAAGACTACAGAAAAAATTCTTAAAGTAGAAAATGACAGAATGACTATAGACTATAAACTATCCAACGCAAAAATTTGTAAAAATCGAGTCTGTTTTTCCACTACATTCTTTTTGGCAAGAAATATATCTCATCAAGTCATATTAGGAAATCTGTTTACTATATTATTATATCTCTTTAATGGTGATATAGATGGAATTACTTGTTTACATATTCCAAATCATCCTGTTCATTTCGAATTTATCACTAAACCTAAACAATATGAACTCAATATTTTACAACATCTATCTACCCAAGTTAATGTTATAGAAAGGAAAACAAAACAAACTAACTATTTAAATCAGAAAAATATTTTACAACCTTTACCTGCCCAAGTTAATGTTATAGAAAGAAAAACAAAACAAATCAACTATTTAAATCAAGAAATTATATATAAAAGCATAGAAGAACAATTATAAACTTCTGAAATACAAAATAAAATAAAAGGAATTGAAGAAAAAATTAAAAAAGAATTTTGTAGCCTAAATCCCAAAACTTTTTACCATAGAAAGTTACATGAGATATCCTTACCATATGAAGATGGATTCAATGAAAAGGATATTCCAATAAAGGCAAAACCAATAAATATGAATAAAGAATATTTAGAATATTGTAAAAAAGAAATACAAGAACATCTGGATAAAGGACTAATAAGGCCTTCAAAATCACCATGGAGCTGTACAGACTTTTATGTGATGAAAGCATCTGAAATAGAAAGAGGTGCTCCCAGATTAGTCATCAATTATAAACCTCTTAACAAAGTACTAAAATGGATTAGATATCCCTTACTAAATAAAAGCGATTTAATTAAAAGATTAAATAAAGTAAATATCTTTTCAAAATTTGATCTAAAATCAGGATATTATCAAATTGCAGTAAAAGAGGAAGATAGATATAAAACAGCTTTTATAGTACCCTTTAGACATTATGAATGGAACGTAATACCCCAAGGATTAAAAAATGCTCCAAGCGATTTCCAATATATAATGAACAATATATTTTACCCACAAATAGAATTTACCATAGCATATCTTGATGACGTATTAGTATATTCAAAAGTAATAAATCAGCATATATATCATCTAGAAAAATTTATGAATATTATAAAAGAACAAGGATTAGTTTTAACAGAAAAAAATGAAAATTTTTATAACTAAAGTAAGATTTTTAGGATATGAAATCTATCAAGGGACTATAGTACCTATTAAAAGAGACATTGAATTTGCTGATAAATTTCCAAATTAAATAACCGACAAAAAACAACTACAAAGATTTTTAGGATGTTTAAATTATGTAGCAGAATTCTTACCAGGAATAAGAGTCACGTGCGAACCTCTTTATAAAAGATTAAGAAAAAATCCACCTCCATGGATAGAAGAAATGACTTCTATAATAATAAAAATAAAGAACGCGATAAAAGAAATACCCTGTATAAGTATTCTAGATCCATTGGCTAAATTAATTGTAGAAACAAATGCATCAGAATTAGGATATGGAGAAATTCTTAAACAAATACCTCCTAATAGCTCAAAAGAATAAATAGTAAAATACCATTTAGGAATTTGGAACCAGGCTCAAAAGAATTAAAAAAGAAATACTTGCCATAGTATTATGTGTTTCAAAATTTTTTTTCAAGAGGAATTATTTAATAAGACATTTAAAAATCTGGTTTCAAAACAAATATTTGCCAAATGGCAGGCTATTCTATCATGTTTCGATTTTACTATTGAACATATAAAAGGCGAACTAAATTCACTCCCTGACTTTCTTACTAGAGAATTTTTGCAGGGAAAGAATGGATCAAAAACCAGCCTCCTTTAAAGATTATGGTTAACCTTTTGACCAAATAAAAGAGAGAAAATTACCAATTACTCCTGTACCAGCAAAAATATTATCATTAAGACCTATGACTATGTCAAAAGTTGTAAAAACATCTTCATCATCATCACCTTCTAAGAGCTCTTTAATTACTACGAATAATAAATTTACATTACTGAACCCTTGAAAGAACAGTTTCCATATTATGAAAAACCCAATCCGATCAGAATATTAGCCATTGAAAAAGAGTGGTTCAAAAAAGATAGAAAAACCTATACAAAACTATTTTCCCAAATACTTTTCATTATATTCCTGTTAACCCACAAAAAATCCAAAAATTTTATGAATTCATATTAGTAGACGCCGGATCCATTGAATTAACACATTATAGGGATCCCAATACTAAACAACCCATTTATTCAAAAATAAAAATCATGAAAATATTGTCCTTACAAGAGTGAGAATTACTCCCATATCAATCTAAAAACTTCTCATTAAAACTTGAACCTCAGAATTATACTTATTATGATTACCAAGAAGCATGGAATCATACATTATTCCTATCACCAAGTCCCCATTCCTGGTTCATTTGGTTCAGACGGGGGCTATCACTACAATTTCCCAAATGGTTCGAATCATGGTTCCAAACCGTTGGACCGTTAGAAGCCTTTTTTCCAAAAAAAAAGTTAGCTTGGCCTATGAATATTTTAAAAGCAAGTCATCATTTTTACAAGAATATAAATTCATTTTGTTTATAGCAGCCATGGGAATAAGCTGGATTATGACATGGGAGTATGATTCAGCAGCCTATGAAGAATTCCCAAATAATAAATACTTAGTAAGAATAATAAAAATAAAATGGTGGAATAAATATGACATAAATTTTCTAAGGAAAGCAACTATTGACCAATGGTTAATATCATCACAAAAGCATCCAGCAATAACAGCTTCAAGCACTACTAATGAACAAATAGCCATTAAGAAAGAGACCCAATTCTTAGCTCAGAAGCAACAAATTATGGCAACTCTAGTGGCAGCAATATCAGAAGAAGATATCCGAAACTCACTACAAGAAATCCAGGCCGTTCATCTTGGACAAGACGAAGAAGTCCAATCCAGTCCGGCTCATTATTTTCAAGATTCTCAAGACTATTTTGAAATGTAATATAATAACAATAAGAACAGTATATGAGCTCAAGGTAAAAAGCCCAGTTAAAAAGAAAATGATCTCTGTAAAAAAAAAGAAGCAAACAGTAAATGTCGGCAAAACAGTAAATATTGGCAAACAGTAAAAGCAAAAAGTACTGCCGGTAAATAGTAACCAAATAATAATCATTTGAGGTCTATAAATACCAAAGGCCTCATTCATTCCAAGGCATAAAAAAATTGAAAGCTCTAAAGCTCTCTCTACTTCCATATCTTCTTACTTCAAAGATTTTCTAAATATTTGTAATTATCTTCAAGATTGTATCAACTTTACAAGCAATAATAGTACAAGTTCATCTCTGTAAGCTTACTATCTTATTCCTTATTTTCTTATAACACTTCTTCTTTATTATCTTAGTTATTATTTAAGTTCTTATAACATGAAAGACTTTCAAAAAAGACTTATCTCTTTAAAGCTTGTTAGAAGAAAAATGAAAATAAGAATGATGGCAATAGCATTGAAGATAAGAAGATTAACAACTGAATCTTCAGAATTAACAATAGAAATAGAAAGCTAAATAAAAAGATAATTAGAGTTAGAAAATTTATAAGTAATATTAAAGCCAGTAAATCATTAAAAAGTGTTAAAGAAAGTACTAAAAATAAAAGTATCTATAGAATTAGACAAATAATTCTTAGAGTAAGAATGATGAGATTACAAGAAATGATACAACCGGCACCAGTTTTTCAAGTTTAAATGATTCAGCCTTTACAAAATCAGCCTTTACAAGATTCTTTACAAGTTCAATCTTGTATACCTTGCAATCTTGTATCTTTATCATGATGTAACTTGTGCCCTACGCTTTTAGTTATTGTGTGAACATTTTGCACTTTTCTATCTCTATTTTAAGCTTTATTTTTTCATCGGGCTTCTAGTATTATTAATTCTTTCTATATATTATATTATATTATATGAGAAATATCGTAGCACTTTGTTATCCTTTGTTTTACGGTATGAGGTAAGGCTTAGGGTAATAGGGTGTTAAATTTAGTGGTACCAGAGTGTAACACCCTACCACACAGAGTCTTATGCTTAAGTCATAAAACAGAGGTGGCGAGGTATTACGACCTCTAAAATAAAATTTAGAACATATAGTATTTCAAGGAATGTTCATAACTAAGAGCCTTTGAATAAGTGGGTAACTCAAAACCGATAAATGAAAAGCGCAACACTCCGATCGATAACGTAAACGAATAATATAAGATCAAACTAAAGCGAAGAGATATACATGTCACTAATTGATTTGCATGTCACTAAAGCTAGCCTTTCACTTTGATTAGGCAAGGACTTGTGAATTCAAATTAATTACTTTCACTTGACTTTCCTTCATGCTAGAGGTTAACTAAGTGAAGCAATAACTAGTTGTGATCACAATTGATAGAGATTTTGTTGATAGAAAGTCCAATTCTCACTCCTAGCCAAGGCTTTTGCATTACTTGATTGTCATTCACACTATTAGCTCACTTGCTCCTTTCTTGCCTTAAACTCCAATACACCAATACAACCTCTAACCAATGATGTGCATCTTGGAGCACTCCTAGGGAGAATGACTCGGGACTAATACTCTCGGTTATTGATTTTGGATTGTGGCAACACAATTTCTTTGTTTGATGTGGAATTGCGTGTCGGTTTAGGCTATACTCACAGTTGGATTTATTGATAAATTCTATACCGGCATAAAACTCACTCATCAAAATGGCACCGTTTCCGGGGAGTTGTACTTGAGTGCCATGTTGTTGGTTAATGTAAATATGTAGATATGTGCATACTTGCATTTTTCTTGATTGTGTGCCTTAGTTCAATTGTTAGTTAGGATTACTCTTTGTTTGATTCACTTTATTATCATGAGCTCTCTATCTCTTTCCTTGAATGACGTGTTCCTTACCGGATCCGAGCTTAGCTACATTTGATCCTGAGATAGAAAGAACTTTGCTTCACATTAGACAACCTCGGAGACGGTTGGCTTTTGGAGGTGGTAAAAATGTTTTTGCTAATTCACCCACCATATCCGAAGTTGATTCCGAATCGTCATTCGAAGAAGGCACTGTTTACTCTTCCATAGATACTACTAATTACTCTTCCATTGATCTAGGTACAGACACTATGGCTGCTCCAAGGCGAGTCACTCTCAAGGAAGCCAGTGCTCCGGATTTTATTCTTCAACCTACTCACATTCGTCATCCGGACTTGAATGCTAATTTTGAGCTTAAAACCGCTTTGATCAATCTTCTTCCCAAGTACCAAGGGCTTCCAGCTCAAGATCCTATTAGGCACCTTAAGGACTTCCAAGGTGTATGTTCTACTACTAGGCGGGAAGGCTCTAGTGAAGTTGTGGTTTGGTTGTATACTTTTCCTTTCTCTCTTGAAGGGAGAGCTAAGGAGTGGTTCTACTCTTTGCTAAGTTAGATTGTTAGTGATTGGGACTTGCTTAGACGGGAATTCTTAAACAAATTCTTTCCTGCGGCGGTGACCAATAAGTTGTGGAAAGAAATTTCATGCATTGTCCAAGGTGAATTGGAAACTCTATACAAGTATTGGGAACGGTTTCGAAAGCTTCTTGACTCATGCCCCAACCATATGATTGACACTCTAGTGTTGCTTAGCTATTTTTGCCAAGAAATGAAGCCACAAGACAAGATCCTCCTAGATGCTTCAAGCAATGGTTCCTCGACAAAATATAGAACGGCGGAGGAAGCTTGGCAATTGATCACCGATTTGGTCGAGTCCACCTTACATGCCAGATAAAGAAGAAATCATCATAGAGCTGTTAATGAAGTTTCCTCTAGTGGTGAGACCGCCGCTCTTACCAAAACCTTGGGTGAGATGAAAAGCATTCTAAAGCAACTCCAAATAAATCAACAACAACCTCCATTTCATCAACAACAACCTCCAGCACTTCCTCAACAACAACAAATTCAACAATTGGTCCCCAAAGAGTATGCGGTATTTGCTCTTGCTAGTCCCATTACACGGACGAATGTCCAAGTCTCCAAGAAGATAACACCTTGGCGGCCACCCATAATTTCTATGACCATCCTAATCAAGGATACTATCCACAAAGTGGTAATTTCAAACAAGGGTATCCCCAATAAGGGGGCAATTACAATCAAGGGGGCAACAACTATAATCAAGGTTGGAGAGATAATTCCAACTAAGGATGGCAGGACAATTATCAACAATGAGGTAGGGACAATGGAGGAAACCAAAGATGGAACAATAACAACAACTCACAAAACCCTCTATATCAACAACCAAACCAAGGAAGAAACTACCAAACATACCAACCGCCTCATCATAGGCAACCACTCCAACCCAACCAATCACAAGCCTCTCAAATCATCTATCCTTCCTCTTCCTCCAGCCAAGATGAGACACTCTGGTCCATACTCCAAGGACAAAAAGAAATTCAAACTACACTTGCCTCATGCCTTACCGGACTTACTTCTACCCTCCAAGCCCTCATAGCTTGTATGGAACCACCTTCTACCTCCAATCCTCAAACTTCAAGTTCTAGTGCCATACCCTCTCAATCTCTACCCAACCCCAAGGGTGGCATCAATGCCATTACCTTCAGGTCCAGAACTCAATTACAAGAGAGGAGTGCAAAGGCACCTAGTCCAATGATAGTTACCGAAGTTGAGGATGTGGTTAAGATAGAAGAAATTGAATAGGAGGATGAAGCACATGAGGAAGTTGAAGATGAAGTTTCTCAACCAAGGAGTGAAATCTCTAGAGATGAACAAGTCTTGGAGGAAGTTGCTCAACCAATTCCATTTCCTACATTGGCAATAAAGACCAAAAAGCGTGTAGAGCTTGACCCCAAAATGGTGGAAATGTTCAAGAAAGTTGAGGTAAATATCCCTCTCTTCGATGCTATCCATCAAGTACCTAAATATGCAAAGTTTCTTAAGAATTTGTGTATGAACAAAGATATAATCTATGAGTTAAAAAATATTTCATTGGGGATCGGAGTTCCATTTCGGTTTTAATGGGAGCAATACCGGAAAAGTGTGGTGATCCGGGCCCTTGCTTAGTCACGTGTACCATAGATGGAGTTCATTTCATTGATTGTATGTGTGATCTTGGTACATGCCTTAGCATTATACCTCTTTTCGTTTATCATATATTGAAGCTCCCACCGTTGAAGCGGTCGGTGGCTAGGTTTGTCTAGGCGGATAAGAGCATAATAACTGTGACGGTATTGCGGAAGATGTGTTGGTAAATATAAAGGGTTTGGTATTTTTGAGGCCTTGAGATGCCACCTAGTGAATCCGAAAGGACATCATCTATCCTACTCAGGAGGCCATTTTTGAGGACCTCTAGGTTCAAATTGGATGTCTATTTGGGAACTTATTCTCTTGAGATTGACAGAAGAGTTGTAAGCTTTAGTCTTGATGAAGCCATGAGGCACCCACCGGAGAATCACTCCATATTCCGGTGTGACTTAATTGACAATGTTGTGGCCGAAGTACATTGTGCAAATATTGATGAGAAGAGTATGATTGAAGAATCAAGTGTGGGGAGCTCCCACGAATGCGAAGAGAACACCATACCCCCTCCGGATCCACCGGAAGTTCAAATGCCCAATCGAGAACAACATGTAGAGTTGAAACCACTACCGCCCCATCTAAAATATGCCTATCTTGATGAAGCTCACAAGTTCCCAGTAATTGTTACAAGGGAACTCACTCCTCAACAAGAGAAGTTGCTTAATATTCTGAAGAAGAACAAAAGAGCTATAGGATGGAGCTTGGCGGACCTAGTGGGCATAAGCCCCCAAGTGTGTGAGCACTAAATCTTCTTAGAAGAAGGAGCTAGACCTATTCGGCAACCTCAAAGGCGTTTGAATCCTACAATTCTAGAGGTTGTAAAGAAGGAGGTAACCCGGTTATTAGAGGCGGACATCATTTACCCCATTTCGGATAGTGAATGAGTAAGTCCCGTCCAAGTTGTTCCAAAGAAGTCCGGGGTGACCACAATCAAGAATAAGAGCGGAGAGCTTATAGCTACAAGGGTGCAAACCTCATGGAGGGTATGTATTGACTACTGGCGTTTGAACACAGCCACTAGGGAGGATCACTTTCCGCTACCGTTTATCGACCAAATGCTTGATCGAGTGTCTGGTAAATCTTATTACTGTTTCATAGATGGCTATTCGGGGTATTTTCAAATCCACATTGCTTTAGAGGATCAAGAGAAAACTAGCTTTACGTGCCCCTTTGGAACTTATGCCTACAAGCGTATGCCATTTGGCTTATGCAACGCGCCGGCAACTTTCCAAAGGTGTATGATGAGCATATTTGCCGATCTTCTAAAGCATTGCATGGAGGTGTTCATGGACGATTTTAGTGTCTATGGGGACTGTTTTGATCTTTGCTTGGACAACCTCACAAAAGTGTTGGAGAGGTGTACTAAATCAAATCTTGTCTTAAATTTTGAGAGATGTCATTTTATGGTTAGACGAGGTATTATTTTAGGACACGTTGTCTCTAACAATGGTATTTTTGTGGATCCAGCAAAGATCAATGTTATATCTAGTTTTCCTTACCCCTCCTCCGAGAGGGAAGTCCGTGCGTTCCTTGGTCATGCAGGTTTTTACCGGCGATTCATTAAGCCAAGATAGCATTACCCCTATCTCGATTGTTGTAAAAGGATGTGGACTTTGAATTGAGCCAAGAGTGCATTGAGGCCTTTGACAAGCTCAAAATTGCCTTGAACCAAGCTCTTATAGTGCGAGGACCAGATTGGACTAGACCTTTTGAGATCAGGTGTGACGCCTCAAACTATGCGGTGGGAGCTGCGCTAGCACAGCGCGAGGGTAAGAATCCTATGTCATCGCCTATGCATCAAAAACTTTAGATGGAGCCCAGTCCAATTACACTACCACCGAGAAAGAGTTGTTGGCTATTGTCTTCGCTTTGGATAAATTTCGAGCTTATCTACTTGGTTCCAAGGTGGTAGTGTACTCGGATCATGCGGTGTTAAAATATTTATTGGCTAAGAAGGAATCCAAACCAAGGTTGATTAGAAGGGTTTTGTTATTGCAAGAATTTGACCTAGAAATTAAAGATAGGAGTGGTTCGCAAAACCTAGTGGCGGATCACTTGAGTCGCCTTGAGCACACCAAAGGCGACCCCACTCCTATTAATAATTCTTTTCCCTTTGAGGGCTTGCAAGCAATCTCTAAAGTCATACCTTGGTATGCACCAATTGCCAATTACTTGGTGTCTCGCACCTTTCCTCCTAATCTCTCCAAGTATCAAAAGGATATGCTAAAATGCGAATCCAAATGCTATGTATGGGATGACCCATACCTTTGGAGATGTGGTGCGAATCAAGTAATTCGGAGGTGCATCCCACAAACTGAATTCCAATCAATCTTGGAAGCTTGCCACTCCTCTGAGGGTGGTGGCCATTATAGACCCCAAAGGACGGCAAGAAAGATCCTAGATTGTGGATTTTGGTGGCCAATCCTTTTCAAGGACTCTTCTCTCTTTTGTAAATCTTATTTTCAATGTCTTAGATTTGGTAATATCTTCAAGAAGGATGAAATACCCCAACAAACCATGCTATTTTGTGAGATTTTTGATGTGTGGGGTATCGACTTCATGGGGCCATTCCCAAACTCCAATGGTTTTCTCTACATTCTACTAGCCAAATGGGTGGAAGTTATACCCACCCAGACGGACGATGCTAATGTGATCCTTTCTTTTGTGAGGAATAACATAATTTATCGCTTTGGGTCGCCACGAGAAATCGTGAGTGATCAAGGCTCACATTTTTGCAACAAGAGAATGGAAGGGCTAATGAGAAAATATGGGATCATGCATAAAGTAGCCACGGCCTACCATCCCCAAACGAACGGCCAAGCCGAGGTTTCCAATCGGGAGATTAAATGCATATTGGAAAAGATTGTGAAGCCTCATCGAAAGGATTGAAGTTCTAAGCTCACCGACGCACTATGGGCCTACCGAATGGCTTACAAGAAGCCAATTGGTATGAGCCCATTTCGGTTGGTCTATGGCAAAGCTTGCCACCTACCGGTGGAGATAGAGCACATGGCATACTGGGCCGTCAAAGAGTGCAATTCAAGTTTGGGAGGGACTGGAATTGAGAGAAAACTACAATTAGTGGAATTGGAATGTTTGAGGTTAGAAGCCTATGAGAACTCTAGACTCTACAAGGAGAGGATGAAAGCCGTGCACGATAAGAACATAAGGGGAAGAGAATTTAGGGCCAGCGAACTAGTCCTCCTCTACAATTCAAGATTGAGGTTGATGCCCGGAAAGCTAAGGTCAAGATGGGAAGGACCTTATAGAGTAGAAAAGGCGGAGCCGTATGGGGTTTATCATTTGCGCCATCCATCAAGCTCCAACATCTTCAAGGTTAATAGGCATCGCCTAAAGTTGTATCATGGAGAAAAGATAAAAAGCAACAAGGAGATTGAGGTGTTCCTTTTGGAAGATGCACCTAATGGCAAAGAGAATTGAGTTAGTGACCGTCCAACTTAAGGACATTAAACAAAAGTGCTAGGTGGGAGACACCCCACCATGGTGAGATCTATCTTTTTTGTCTCTTTTGTATATAACGTTTAAATTGTTGCTTGATTTGGTGAATGCTTAGTTTTTGAGATTGTTTAGATAGACTTTATTGTGCTAAGTTGTGATGTTCATGAAGGTTTGCATTGATCTTAAATAGGTTGGATCCTTAGTGTGGAAGACAACACTCTATTTTGAGCATTACATAGATTTTTGAGTGTTTCTGGTCTCTTTGGCTTAATTGCCCACTAAATTTATGATGAAAATGCATTCCTTCATGTTAAAAAAAAAGAGGGTACCCACGCGTGGGCGTATGTGACGCGTCCGCGTCGTTGGCCTTTCGCTACTCCTTGTAATGAAAACCAGAGAGTTGCGCAACATATGAGCCAGCACTGAGTCCCACGCATAACCCCTCTCAGGCGTACGCGCACATGACGCGTACGCGTCCCTGAACCTAATCTAGCAACCCATGCGCAAGCGTGCTAAACGCGTACACGTCGGTTGCGTTTCTCATCCTCTGGGTATGTGAACCCGAGAGTTATGCAAAAGCTGGGCCCATACTTCACCCGCCGCATGACTCGTCCCACGCGTGTGCGCACATGCGTATGCACCCTGATAATAAGAATTGCTCGATGGTCTAGATTTTCTTCTTATAGAAAAGAATTACTTCGTTGTAAGCATAGCTCCAAATTAACAAACAATTCTCACATAAAAAATTTTTGGTTGTCACAAGGAACAAACCCCAAATAAGAAATAACCGAAGTATTTAGACTCCGGGTTGTCTCACAAGGAATTGCAATGAAGTGTATGCTTATTGGCTATGAAGGGGGCAAGGGGGTTTGGTTGATAAAAGAGGCGATAAAATAGATGACAAGAAAAGTAAAGAAAGCAATTAAAGAAAGCAATTAATAAAGAGAGACATTCATGGCAAGGATTGAGATCATAGGCTTTCCATCCTAGTCACTAATAACAATAATTAACAAGAATTTATCTTATTTCATCATTTCCAACATTGGAAGAAGGTGTAAGTTATCTTCCATGAGAGAAAGTCAAACAAGACTAGCTAATCTCAATCCAAATGTCCCAATCAACTCACTAATTAAATTAGCAAGAGATTGGAGTCAATGGAATTAATATTAACTAACAACTCTAGATCACCAATCTAAATTGGGTTTTCATGACTCAAGATTACCTAATTACTCTTTCCAACCCAAGAATGCTCAAAGTCTACTCTAAAACCCAACCAAGCATTTTGTCAAACACTTCGTGGGTACAAAAGGAAAATATGGTAAAAGTGCAAGAATGATAAATCTACCAACTACCAATTGCAAGAAAAGTAAATTCACAACTCAATCATCAATAAAGGAAACATCAAACATCAAATTTCATTAAATGTAAACCAAATCCAACATGAGTATTCATAAACATGAAAGAAGCATAAAAGTAAAATTAACACTACAAACCATGAGAATGAAAGAGTAGAAGAAATAATTCACAAAGGAAATGAGATGAAATCATGAAATTGAACCTAGATCTAAGACGGAAATGTCCTAAGAACCCTAATTCTAGAGAGAAGATAGAGCTTTTCTCTTTAGAAACTAACCTACAAGATGCTAAGTTACAAACAATTGCTCCCCCTTTGCTTGGGCTTCAATTCTGCATGAAATACACTAAGAAACACGTTGGATTTGGGCCTGGGCAGCTCAGAAATCACCCCCAGAGTTTTGCCTTTAAGTGGGTCACGTGCGAGTAACGGCGCGTACGCGCCATGTGCGCGTGCGCATCGCTTGGCCATTTTTCTCATCCGCGCATACGCGCCATGTACGCATACGTGTCACCATGCGATGCCACTTCTGCGCGCGCACGCGCCTTATACGCTTGCACGCCCATTGAAGTATTCCCAATCTTTGTTTCTTCATGCGTTCTCCACTTTGTATGGTTTTCTCCTCATTTCTTCCATCCAATACTTGCCTTATGAACCTGAGATCACTCAACAAATACATCAAGGCATCGAATGGAATTAAAGTGAACTAAAATCACCAATTTAAGGGCCTAAAAGCATGTTTTCACATTTAAGCATAATTTAGGGGAGAATTACAAAACCATGCTATTTCATTGAATAAATGTGGGAAAAGGTGATAGAATCCCGTGAAATAAGCACAAGATAAACCACAAAATTGGGGTTTATCACACCCCGCTACTGATCTGCGCACCCATTAACTTCCCTTATGGAGAACCTAGTTTCAAGCCCTCATCCAAGAATAAAGAGAATTTCAAAGGAAGCAAGAGAATTGCATGGCAACTCCTGCCGAGGCTTTGTCACGTCTAGCACCCTTTCACTCCACCCTTAGTAACCTTGCCCCTCCACCCTTGCCACACCCATCAACCCTAAAATCTAACATTGATGCTATAACTCCGGAAGGAAGTGAACCGGTTAATGAGAAAAACCCTCAACCTACCCTATAATTCCTGAAATCACTCAGCAAATACATCACGGCATCAAATGGAAATAGAAGAGGATTAAAATATGGCAATTTTAAGGCAAAATAAGCATGTTTTTCATCATGGAGCAATATTAAGAAGGAAACACAAAACCATTCATTTCTTGTGAATAAGTGTGGAAAAATTTGACAAAACCCCCTAAATTCTACACAATATAAACCACAAAATTGGGATTTATCAATAACAAGAACATATATACTCATTTGTTCATTGCTTTTGTTGATATCATTGCGTTTTATTTTTCTTATTCATCTTGAACTATCACCCTTTTGGCTTGGAGTCTAGTTGTTATCATGTTGCAGGGGGTAGCAATTTCGACGTTGGTCCACCTCAAGGTATGGGATGTCAATTTGAGAAAGGGTCACAAGCAATCAACTCTTGGCAACAAGGACCGTTGTGAGGGCCCTACGATCTTAATGTCTATCAACCTCTCACACCTAGTGGGACACGTCCTCACAACAATTTTGCCCATTCATATGCTTATGGTCCATGCCCTCAACATGAAATGCAACCATCATACCCGCAAGCTCCTTTACCTTTTTCACCACCGATTCCCTCCCCATCCATCTATCTACCACCTCACTTAGGACAACCTAGCTTCCACCACCAACCCATCCCCATTAACTTTCCTTATGGAGAGTCTAGCTTTCAAGCCCTCATCCAAGAGCAAAGAGAATTGCATGGCAACTCTTGCCGAGGCTTTGTCATGTCTAGCACCTTCTCACTCCACCCCTAGTAACCTTACCCCTCCAACCTTGTCACACCCATCAAACCCGAATTCTAGCATTGATGCTATAACTCCAGGAGGAAGTGAGCTGCTTAATGAGATAAACCCTCAACCAACTCTTCCGAAGGAGGAATCTATTGATGGGGGCGAGAATTTCATTGAAGATGGAAGAGAGGATGACCTTGAGGTAGATAGCCATCATGAGTTTCAAAAGGGTTTAAGTGATGAAGAAGATAAAAGTGACCCACCAAGTCTCCACAAACAAGAGGATAAGTTACCCCACCAAGAAGCAAGGGAAGATTTGAAACAACTACCACCTCATGTTAAATATGCGTTCCTTAATAAGGAACATAAGTTTCTGGTGATAGTGGCAACCGATCTCTCCGATCAAGAAGAGCAATAACTCCTTGAAGTTATTCGGAAGTATAAAAAGGCAATTGGATGGAGTCTAAGTGACATTGTGGGAATAAGTCCTTAAGTGTGCCTCCATAGGATTTTCTTGGAAGAAGGCGCTAAGCCGGTTCGACAACTGCAAAGACGGCTAAATCCTACAATCCTTGATGTGGTCAAGAAGGAAGTAACTCGCCTCTTGGAAGCGGACATCATTTATCCCATTTTTGACAGTGAATGGGTGAGTCCGGTCCGAGTAGAGCCGAAGAAGTCTGGGGTAACAATGGTGAAAACAGAGAGCGGAGAACTTATGGCCACCCGAGTGTAGAATACTTGGTGAGTGTGCATTTATTATCGCCGGCTGAATCAAGCAATGAGGAAGGACCACTACCCGTTGCCATTCATTAACCAAATGTTGGATCGATTGGTAGGTAAATCCCATTATTGCTTTTTAGATGGATACACAGGGTACTTTCAAATTCACAGAGCTCCTGAGGATCAGGAGAAAACTACTTTTACTTGTCCCTTTAGAACGTTTGCGTATAAGAGAATGCCGTTTGGCTTGTGCAATGCACCAGCAATGTTTCAAAGATGCATGACAAGTGTTTTCTTGGATCTTTTGGAAGATTGTATGGAAGCCTTCATGGACGATTTCAGTGTGTATGGTAGCTCCTTTGATGCTTGTTTAGGGAACTTAGCTAGGGTACTAGAGCGATGCACCAATACTAGCCTTGTTTTGAATTTTGAAAAGTGCCACTTCATGGTGAAGCAAGGTATATTATTGGGTCATATTGTCTCTAAAGACGGAATCTCCATTGACCCGGCCAAGATCGATGTCATTTCGAGTTTACCTTACCCCTCCTCGGTGAGGGAGATCCATTCCTTCCTTGGTCATGCAGGCTTTTATCGTCGGTTCATCAAGGACATTAGAAAAGTCGCCTTACCTCTTTCCCGCCTACTACAAAAGGATGTGGCATTCCATTTCAGTGAAGATTGCAAAAAGGCTTTTGACAAGTTGAAGGAAGCATTAACCATAGTCCCTATTGTGCGAGGCCCAAATTGGAGTCAACCTTTTGAGATCATGTGCGATGCCTTGAATCATGCCGTAGGTGCCGTGCTAGCTCAGCGCGATGGTAACGCTCCCTACACTATAGCTTATGCATCAAAAACTTTGGATTCGGCTCAGTCGAATTACACCACCACCGAAAAAGAGCTTCTAGCCATTGTTTTTGCTCTAGACAAGTTTCGACCTTATTTGCTAGGCTCTAAAGTGGTGGTGTATTCGGACCATGCCGCATTGAAATATTTTCTAAAGAAGAAAGAGTCAAAGCCTAGTCTTATTAGGTGGATATTACTCTTGCAAGAATTTGACTTGGAGATTAAAGATAGAAGGGGATCCCAAAATCTAGTGGCGGACCATTTGAGTTGGCTCAAACATTTAACTCCGGATCCCACTCCTATTAATGACTCATTTCCTTTAGATAGCACCCCTTAGTTTGCCCCGATAGCTAATTACTTGGTCTCTCACGTTTTTCCCCCACAATTTTCAAAGCATCAAAAAGATAAATTGAGAAGAGATGCTAAGTATTATCTTTGGGATGATCCACATCTATGGAGGCGTGGAGCGGATCAAGTAATTAGAAAATGTGTGCCGGAATCTGAGTTCCAATCTATCCTTCAATTTTGTCACTCATCTGAGAGTGGGGGTCATTTTGGCCCACAGCGAACAGCGAGAAAGGTTTTAGACTGTGGATTCTGGTGGCCTACTTTATTTAGGGATGCCAACCAATTTTGCAAATCTTGTCATCAATGCCAAAAATCTGGAAATACCTCACAAAGAGATGAAATGCCCCAACAGCCGATGATTTTTTGTGAGATTTTTTATGTTTGGGGCATAGATATCATGGGGCCATTTCCAAATTCCAATGGGTTTGTGTACATATTGTTAGCAGTGGATTACGTCTCCAAATAGGTGGAAGCAATTCCTACCCGTTGCGATGACGCTAATACCGTTGCTTCATTTGTGAAAAATAACATTATTTATAGATTTGGGTCACCACGAGCAATCGTGAGTGACCAAGGAACCCATTTCTGTAACAGGAAAATTGAGGCATTGATAAAAAATTATGGGGTCATTCACAAAGTTTTTACAGTCTATCCCCCTCAAACCAATGGGCAAGCGGAAGTATCCAACAGGGAGATCAAAAGAATATTAGAGAAGGTGGTTAATCCACAGAGGAAGGATTGGAGTTCTAGATTGGGAGATGCATTATGGGCCTATAGGACCGCTTACAAGACCCCAATTGGAATGAGCCCCTTCCGTATTGTTTTTGGGAAGCCTTGTTACCTTCCGGTTGAGATCCAACATAGAGTCTATTGGGCGGTGAAGAATTGCAATCCGGACTTAAAGGGGGCGGGAATGGAACGTAAGCTTCAATTGGAGGAATTAGAATGCCTTAGGTTGAAAGCGTATGAGAATGCTCAGTTCTACAAGGAAAAAGCTAAGGCATTCCATTACCAGAATATCAGGAGGAAGAATTTCAAGATATGTGATAAAGTGCTTATGTATAATTAAAGATTGCGATTGATGCCCGGAAAATTGAGATCAAGATGGGACGGGCCATTTAGAGTAGTAGATGTCAAGCCTTATGGGGTGGTGGAGGTGATCCACCCTACCATTGGAGTGAAGTTCAAAGTTAATGGTCATGGGGTGAAGCTTTATCACACTCAACCCAAAAATACCAATGAGTTGGAGATTTTCCTCCTTGGTGAAGTTTCCAGGTGACAAATGAAGCCATACAAGTCCAACTTAGGACTCAAAACCAAAGTGCTCAGTGGAAGACACCCCACCATGGTAACATTGTTTCAATTTTATCTCTTGTTAATAGCTTTTTGAATTAATTGCTTTCTTGTGATATAATGAGTAGTTTAGGTTTGGTTTGATAATTTTGAGTTGAATGAGTTAAATTACTTGTGGACCATGAAATTGTGCTTGTTTGAATGATTTGGGGTTGGTATATTGCTATGCTAAGGGTACGAACCTTAGTTTTGAGGAGAAAAGAATTTTCTGAAACAGGGCATATGTGCGTACGCACCAACCTGTGTGTGCGCATAAAATTGTGTTTTTCGCCATCTGTACGGCCGCACGCACCTGTGCGTTTGCACACGCCTTAATGTGCCCTCTGGTCGCAGCGCCAGCACAACTTGTGTGTGCGCGCTGCCCTATTTTCTCTGACTAACGCTAATTGGGTTTCTAGAGTTAGAATGTCCAACATTTAGTTTCAATACTTGGATTATTAATTTTTCTTGTTCCCACTAACGCTAATTTGTTGCTAAACCAATTAGCAAGCAATTTAGGATTTGTGGGTTGGGAACACTTATACTCATTTAACTTACTTTCCGATGTGAGGGTTGATCAAGTGAGATTAATCCATCATAATTGTCATTGTTGTGGTTCCAACAAGGAAAGGACCCTTAGCTCACTCCAAGCCAAGACTCTTTTTTAAGCTTTTAATCATTCATACATTTCTATGTTAATCTCTTTTATACTTTACTTGTTTATATTACATAGTCGGTTCTTTAATTTCTTTATTAGTTTAATCATTACAATTTTGCATGCTCTTTTATTGCTTTATATTTTCATTTCTTCATTGACAACCCCTTGATCACTACAACTAGATCTGCACACTCATTGTTCTAGAAGTACTCCTGGAGAGACGACTCAGGAGTTTGAATACTCTTGGTTATTTGATTTGAACTGTGACATCTTTGATTTAAACTTTGATTGTGAGAGTTCATTGTTGGTTTGGGCTATGCTATTAATGAAGTGATTCTTATTTTGATTGATTTTAAACCGGCAATAATTCTCTCGTCA
Organism: Arachis ipaensis; assembly: GCF_000816755.2. Classification (NCBI taxonomy): domain Eukaryota; kingdom Viridiplantae; phylum Streptophyta; class Magnoliopsida; order Fabales; family Fabaceae; genus Arachis; species Arachis ipaensis. The sequence continues at coordinate 91,125,408 of NC_029791.2, forward strand.
ACTCTATATGTCCATTATTGTGTGTATGAATGCATGCATGTGATTGATGCCATTAATTCACTTAGCCACTTACCCAAATAAGCCTTACCTGACAACAACCTTTGTTAGCCAACTTTGAGCCTACGATTAACCCACTTGTTCTTAATTTTAGCACATTACAAGCCTAAAGCGAAAAACCATAAATGTCCTTATTTGAATCTTTGATTAGCTTCGGCTAGAGTATGTGTGTCATTCAAATGTGGGAAACTTAGGGACATTGGTTGAGGTAAGAGCATATTTTTGTTTTTATTGAAATTATTGGGAATTGGGTACACACTCATGTGTCAATTGAATATGTAAACCATATGCATTGGTACCTTTGTATATAAGAACATCAAAAAGAAAAGGAAAAAAAGAAAGAAAGAAAAATACCATGTGCATTGATATATGTTATGTTTATGTTTCAAAAAAAAATCTTTCCTTTTTTATTAAATAAATAAGGGGACAAAATTACCCCAATAATAAGCTTAATGAAGAAATCAATGCACATAAGGTAAAAATCAAAGTAAAGTTAGTACATGAGTTTGTAATAAAAAATTGGAAAATATGGTGGCCAGGCAATTTCTCAAACCTATAAAAGAGTATGTATATGTTAGGTGAGATCTTAGACTAATTAAGGATTCAACTTATAGCTCACTTAGCCTTATATATACCCTTACATTTACCTTGGCCCCATTACAACCTTGAAAAGACCTCATGATGTTTGTATGTATACATTGTATATTTGTAGATTGGTTAGATGAATAACAAAGTTTTAGAAAGAAGGAATAGAAAAGAATAGAGTGATTAACCCCAAACACTGAGTGACTAGAGAGTAAACACAAAATCCAGTGAAGGTTCAATAGCTCATCACCATATGTCTCTGTTTAATTGTTAATTGTCTTGCAAGTTTGTAAAATATTTTTACCCAACTCAATTGTGAAAGTGCTTTAACATGATTTAGGCTTGGCTATATGATTCCTTGGAAATATGAACCAAATTAACCACATGTAAGCTCTATATATATAGGTGGATGATAATTAAAATTGCATGATTCATGTAGGTAGCTTGCATTTAGAATAGATTGCATTGCATAAGATTCTACCATTCTAACTTTACCCTTTCTCTTGGATTTAGCATGAGGACATGCTATTGTTTAAGTGTGGGGAGGTTGATAAACCCATATTTTATGATGTATTTTGTGCTTAAATTGAGTGTTTCTATCAATTCTTCACCCACTTATTCATGTAAATTGCATGGTTTTACTATTCCTTCCTTATTTTATGATATATGTGAGAAACATGTTTCCTATGCTTTAAAAATATTAATTTTAATTACCCTTTATTACCATTCAATATCATGATTTGTGTGTTTAGTATTTCAGGTCTCATAGGACAGGAATGGCTTAGAGGATAGAAAGGAAACATACAAAAATGGAGTTTTGAAGAAAAGGCAGCGACACGAACGCATGGACGACGCGGACGCGTGCTTAGCGCGAAATGGCATCGATGCGTACGTGTGGACGACGCGAATGCGCGCCTTGAGCAGAACGTAAATGACGCGAACGCATGACCGACGCAAACGCGTGACAAGGAAAACTCCTAGACCACGCGAACGCGTGATCCACACGAACGCGTGACAGACGCCACGTACAAGAATCTGCAGAAAACGCCCCCAGCGATTTCTGGATCCTTTTTCGGCCCAAATCCAAGTCAGAAACACAGAATATAAGCCAGAGAATGGAGGAATCAAATAACAACTTAGTGATAGATACAATATTCATAATTTTAGGATTAGATGTAGCCTTTAAAGAGAGAGGCTCTCTCCTCTCTCTTAGGATTAGAATTTAAGATTTCTATTATGTTTAAGCTATGATCTCTTAAATCACAGGTTCAATGTTCCTTTAATTTATTTTCTACTTTTATTTATTCTATTACTTTAATTGTCATTTATCTTTTCATTATTGATTTACAAACTTTTCATGTTAGGATTTGAATTTATGTTTAAATGCAATTTGAGGTATTTCAGATTAATGATTGTTTCATTCTATTTATGATTGCTTTCAATTTAATTTAGATTTATTTTCTCCTTTTGGTTTTGGTTAAGTAATTGATAACACTTAAGTTGTCAAACTCAGCTGTTGATTGAAATTGGAGCTGCTGATTTATTTGGATCGCTCTAAAGCTAGTCTCCCCACATGAGTTGACTAGGACTTGAGGATCAAATTAATTAGTCCACTTGACTTTTCTTTATTTAGTAAGGGTTAACTAAGTGGGAGTAACAACAATTCTCATCACACCTGATAAGGATAACCAGGATAGAATTTTCAATTCTTATACCTTGCCAAGAGATTTTCTAATTATTAATTTATTTTTATTGCCATTTAAATTACTTGTTCCTTACTTCAAAAACCCAAAAATATACCATTTTTTCATAACCAATAATAAATCATACCTCCCTGCAATTCCTTGAGAAGACAACCCGAGGTTTAAATACTTCGGTTATAAATTTTATTGGGTTTTGTTACTTGTGACAACCAAACTTTTGTAAGAAAGGAATTCTTGTCGGTCTAGAAGCTATACTTACAATGGAAATTTATTCGTGAAAATTATAGATCGCGTGAGAATTTTGCTCTTTCACACGTGGATCATAAAACCCCAGGGACGCGCACGCGTGCTGTACGCATACGCGTCGATACTGGCACGTGATTTTTAAAGTGAAATCGTCCTGGGCAAATTCACAAAGGCTGTGGGCCCAATCTGAACCAACTTTGGCGCCAAAACACTTAAGAGGACCAAGGGATGAAAGGATTAGGAGGCATTCACACATTGAGATATTTTTAGTTAGTTTTTGGAAGTTACATTTGTAGAGAGAGAAACTCTAGCTTCTCTCTAGGGTTTTCATCTCAATTTGGAATTCTCTTGGATCCATTGGTGAGATCTTTTGTCAATTCAATTCTACCTTGCTTCAAGTTGTAAATCTAATTCTCCTACTCTCTCCATTTAGTTCTTGTTACTCAAGTTACTTGTGGATTTTAGATTTGGAATTTTGTTACTTTGATTTTAATTGATGCTTGAGGAATTTTATGTTCATTGTTGCTAATTGTTTGATTGTTGTTAATCTCCTATAGTGCATATCTTTGATTTCAAGTTTATTCTCAATTTTACAATGTCTTTCATCCTTGATCTCCAAGTGTTTGAGAAAATGCCAACTTTAGCTATGGAATAGACTTTTTATTCTTGGCTTGGGGGTTGAGATATTGGAGACACTTGAATTATCAATATCCGTTGTTGATTATCAATTGGAAATTGCTAATTGATTTGCATGTCACTAAAACTAGCCTTTCACTTTGATTAGACTAGGACTTATGAATTCAAATTAGTTACTTTCACTTGACTTTCCTTCATGCTAGAGGTTAACTAAGTGAAGCAATAACTAGTTGTAGTCACAATTGATAGAGATTTTGATAATAGGAAGTCCAATTCTCACTCCTAGCCAAGGCTTTTGCATTGCTTGATTGTCACTCACACTATTAGCTCGCTTGCTCCTTTCTTGCCTTAAACTCCAATACACCAATACATCCTCTAACCAATAATGTGCATCTTGGAGCACTCCTAGGGAGAACGACTCAGGACTAATACTCTCGGTTATTTATTTTGTATTATGGCAACACAATTTCTTTGTTTGGTATGGAATTGCATGTCGGTTTAGGCTATACTCACGATTGGATTTATTGATAAATTCTATACCGGCATAAAACTCACTCATCATGGGACAGCGGTGATTAGTATTAGTTAGAAATCCCTTAAGTTAGATTACCCTATTTATGGTTTAAGTTATTTACTTCGTAAGCTTGAATATCTGTAATGATGTGAAGTTCTAAGATTGCCTTTGGCATCCCGGAACCATATATCTTATATATTGGGCACTGTTACCATACTGAAAACCTTTGGTTCTCATACCATATCTTGTTATTAGTTTTCAAATGCAGGTCGCAACCCACCTCGGTGAGTTTGGGATGTGGTCACATAGTGGAGGATGTTTGAGGTTTTTTTTATATTTTAGTTTGTTATTAGTTCTTTCACGTTTTGGATTGTTGTATTGTGATGCCTTAGAGGCTTTGCTTTTGAAAACTATGAGAGATAGTGTTCCGAGGGTTACCTAAAACTGAAGGTCGATCTCAGATGAGATCTTCGAGTGTGATTGGAGCCACTGGGTCCGACTTGCTGAATCGTGAGATGCTGCTGATCCTTGTTCACCGAAGGGTGGTGGTACCTGCAAGAGACTCCGATGCTTAAGTTAGCACGGGCTTTAGGCAGGTTTTTTGTGTAGAATTAGATTATGAGTTATACATGGGGGCTCCAGTGTATTTATAGTAGTGTGGAGTGACCCTTCTTGAGATAAGCTAGTTATCTTATCTTATCTTGGGCGAGGTCACCTATCTTTTCCAGCCGCCTTTAGAGTGGGCTGCATCCTTCTGTTTGGGCCTGCTTAGGCCTCTATGGCAATTTGGCCAAGCTCTTTTGGGAAGAGGTCGGTGACGACCAACCTAGCAAGAGGTCGGTCGCTTTGTTTCCATCCAACCCAGACCGTATAGCTCGGTCCATGGTATGAACAATGCCCCTGCTTGAGCTTCGATCTTCCTTTGAGGTCGTGTTTTCTGAACTTCAACCCCTTTGGGGAAGTCGTGCTCGAGCATCTTGGCTTTGGTCAATCTTGTGTAGTTTCTCCTTGTACGAGTCTGGTATTGCCTTTTTTAATGCGAGGTGTTTTTCAACTTCTTTTAATTACGGCGTGCCTTTGGTGTGCATTTTAATTTTCTTTGGGAACGCGCAATTATTTTTAAAGCTCATTGATTAGATTTTTAACCCTTTACCGTTTTGTTTTCCCTCTTTACTTCGAAAAAAGAATTTGAACTTAGCCCTTTTCTCCTACTCCCTTTCCTTTCTTCCGAAGAGAACCTTCTTTTCTCTAATATCACTTTTGTCTTGAGCTTTTTCTTCCTTTTTCTGGATTTTTACTCTTTGAGCGTTCGTGCGTTTCGTTTGCTTAGCGAAAAGAAGCTTCCTTTCTGCTTGCCCCCTGACCCAAGATTATATCTTGGAGTTTTCTTTTCAGTAGTGACTGTTCGTGTCTTGTGCATTCGTCTCTCTGTCTTTAGGTTCGTTCTGCCATTCTAAACTTCCTTGCATTGTTTTCCAATTCTGTTTTACGTCCAATGATGATTGTTGCTGAGCTTTCTTTTCGTAAAAAGACGAAGCTTTCTTTGTCGATCATTGTATGCTTTTGTTCCTTTGAAAGTCGCAATCTTTTTACTTCTCCGTTTGTTGATATATGGGCTTCTATTTGTTTCCTTTGTGTTTTTCTTCTATTTGAGAGGATTAGAGTTTATTGTGCTCTGTACTTGTTGCCTCCAAAGGATGCCCCTGGACTTCTGGCGCTTGATCTCTTTTTCTTTGTGTAAATCTTGGGGTGTCCTTTTACTGCTATAGTTGTTTATTTGTTTGGTTGTTTCCCCACTTCTTGTTTTTGTCTGAGTTATTTGTTAGTGACTTTTTTTTCTTACTTGTAGGGATAGTTCGTCTATGTCTTCGCGTAAAAATATTGTTGAGATGTCCATCAAAGTTCCCTGCTGGTATGGCCGATTGGCTAGATTCAATAGTCCTGATGTGTGTAACTGTGGCTGATCCAGAGTACTGTGAGAGGCTTAGAAGGTTCCATAGGATATGTAGTAATAGGGAAGACGAGAAGAATTACGAGCTGGTGTCACCCGACCCTGAGGAGAGGGCTAGTTTCCCTCCCTTGACTCAAGCAGAGCATATGATGAATGGATTTTTGTGTGGTTTAGAATTTCACAAATGAAATCTCGTTGCAAGTATAGTTTCTAAACCAACAAAGAATCCTCTCATACAAAAATTTGGTTGTCACAAGTAACAAACCCCTAAAAATAATAACCGAAGTATTCAAACCTCGGGTCGTCTCTCAAGAAATTACAAGGAAGTATGTTACTATTGGTTATGAGATTGTATCTTTTTGGGTTTTTAAATATTGAACAAAGAACGTAAATGATAAGAAAATAAACTAATAATTATGAAAAGTCCTAGCAAGGATTGATAATTAGAAGTCATATCTTCATTATCATCATCAATTGTGACAAAAATCGTCCATTACTCCACTTAGTCAACCTCAAACTACGAAGAAAAGTCAAGTGGAAATAATCAATTTGATTCCTCAAGTCCTAGTCAACTCCTAAGGAAAGACTAGCTTTAGTGGAATTCAAATCAACTAGCAACTTTCAATTGTCAATCAACAAGAGACTTTGACAATTCAAGAGTCTCCAATTACTCAATCTAAGCTAAGAACATAAAAAGCTAATTTAAAATCCAACCAAACATTTTATCAAACACTTGGAAGGCACAACATAAAAGCATAGAAAAGCAATAGGAGATAATAAAATCCAAACAACCAATTGAAAGCATCAATAACATAAATTGAAGAAAGCAATCATAAATATGAAATACCTCAAATTGTATTAAATAGAAAATTAAATTTAACAGGAGAATTCATAAACTAAAGTGGATAAATAAATAAATCACACCAAGAGAAGAGAAACTAAAGTGCTAGAATAAATAAGAGTAGAAGAGAAACTAAATTAAAGTAAAGTAGAAATCTAAAATTGAAAATAGCTAAACCTAAGAATCCTAAAACCTAGATAGAGGAAACAGCCTCTCTCTAGAAAACTACATCTGAAAACCTAAAATTATGTGAATGAAAGTTGTCTCATTGATTCCCCTACTCTGTAGCCTCTAACCTATGTTTTCGGGCTTGGAACTAGGCCAAAAGGAGCCCAGAAATCGCCCCCAGCATTTTCTGATACGTGCAGCACATGGCTCTGTCATGCATACGTGTTGTCCACGCATACGCGTCGCTGAACATTCGTAATGTCACACGTACACGTGATCCATGCGTGCGCGTCATCTAACTGTATGGAAACTATGGCAAATTGCATATCATTTTGAAGCCCCGGATGTTAGCTTTCCAACGCAACTGGAATCGCCTCATTTGGACCTCTGTAGCTCAAGTTATGATCGATTTAGTACAAAGAGGTCAGGCTTGACAGCTTCGCAATTCCTTCAATTTCTTGTATTCCTTCCACTTTTGCACGCTTCTTTTCCATCCTCTGAGCCATTCCTGCCCTGTAAATCCTGAAAACACTTAACAAATATATCACAGCATCGAATGGTAATAAGAGAGGATTAAAATTAGCCAATTTAAGGCCAAAGAAGCATGTTTTCAATCATTGCACAAAATTAGGAAGAAAAATGCAAAACATGCGAATTATATGAATAAGTGTGAGTTTAGTGGATAAAATCCACTCAATTAAGCATAAAATGTACCACGAAATAGTGGTACATCAGCGTCCTTTTTTCTATGCTTACGATTAGTTCTTTACCCAGCTAGCTATTACTCTTCCTTTTACTGTTTTTGAGACCGAACTCTTGTGGTCTTATAATGTGGCCCCTTCTCAGCTTCATCCAAATTCTTGGGGTTTTATAAAGATTTTTCAACTGTTGTGTCAAGAACTGGGTGTCCGACCTACCGAAACTCTTTTTCTTTATTCTTTTTGTGTTGACGAAACCCGGGGTGGCCAAGAGGAAAGCCTCTTGGATTTCCTTCCGAGCTACTCAAGGGAAGAAGGTGTTTTCTATGTTTGATGAGTCCTTTCGGGACTTTAAGAATTACTATTTCAAAGTCCGAGCTGTTGAGGGTGCTCGTCTTTTTTTCTTGGATGAGAATGATGAGCCCACCTTCCCTTTATGGTGGCAAAAAGATGTAGTAGTGGTCAAATATCCTTGGGAGAGTCTGAGTGAAGTAGAACAAGCTTTTGTAGGTGTTTTAGAGGAGCATTGGGGGGAGCCTCCTTACTTGGATACAAAGAAGTTTCTAGGTGATCCTTCCCTCCTCCGTGCAGAACTAGGTAACGTTCGACTTCTTTCAGATAGTTTTCTTCTATTGTTTGTGAATTTATCCCTTTCTATTATTGCAACTTATTTTCCTGGCTTCCTTTTCAGAGATGGTGAAATCTTCAGACTCCATGAAGGCCCTCCGGAAGGCCAAGAAGGCGATGGCTGTCCAAAACTTGACTGCAAAGACATTGGGAGAATGGTCTTCTCAGGTGCCGCCGATGAAACTGACTTCTGACTCTCAGGGGCCGAGAAAGATCATCCCAACCCCTAGAGTTCGAATAGTTTCTTCCGACCTTCCTGTTGATACTTCTGGTGCCACCTCTTCCCCTACCTTTGCTGGTCCTCTTTCTAAGAAGCAAAAGACCGTTGGAACTTATGATCTGAACAATGAGGAGTTTGATGGTGTGGCTTTTGCCACGGAGCTGCTTGCTCCTCATGGTAGGATACCCTTGGATGATGTGTCTATTCTCCATCACCTTGATTTTATTGCAAGTAACCGTATTCAGATAGCCAATGTTGGTGAGGCCTTGTCTCCGGTTATCAGGGAGTCTCCAGTTCATGCCACTAGGGCTTTTATGGAGGATGCCAAATCTGAGTATGATAGAGTTAAAGGTCTGAAGGATGAACTTGATGCTGGGGTTGCCAAGTTGGAGATTGATGTGGAGAAAGAGAAGGAGCATGCTACTGTGGCGGAGGCAGCTGCTAACTTGGCCGAGGAGACTGCAAAAAAGTATAAGGAGAGCTATACTCGGACCTACGACGAGTTGCTAGAAACTAAAGAGAGGCTTCAATCTGCCCAAAATGATTATGCCGAGCTTCAGGGACTCATGGTGAGTAGTTTGACCGATATGTATGAGATCCTGAAGGTCCAGGTCCAAGTTCTTCCTCCTGAGGCGATCTCTCCTTATTCAGTGTGGATAATTTCGTGGTGGATGGCAAGATTGTGCCCCCGGCAAGGCTTCTACGGCTTCAGCCTCTTCAAATCCTTCTGCCGAGGTGGTTCCCCCTGAGCCTGAGCCTGACGTGGAGATTTTAAACGGGCCAGATTGAGTTGTCAATGCTACCCCGATCTCGACCAAGCCTCCTTCTCCCAAGAATGCTGCTACTGGAGCGGACTTAACCCCTTTGTGATATTCTCCTTTCAATATCTTTGTAATGGATTAGTCCGATCTGTGAACTTTCGTTAAACTTTTTTATTGATGTAAGTTTTTGTGGGTGACTTCTGACATTTGGTTGCTTCCTAGCAACTTTGTTTTGAAAACAACACTTTTAGACTCTTGGACTACCGTTTAGGCTGCCTTTGAGTCTTTTAATGTTTTATATGCAGAATGATGCCTTTGATCTTTGAATGAGTTTTGCTGATACGTTAATCATGCCTTTAATGTTTTACCTTTGCGATCCTTGTGGATTTTATAGAGGTTTGGTACTTCCTCGTCCGACCTCCTTTGAGTTGTAATGTGGGTCTTTCTATCCTCGCCTTTTGGATCATGCCTTGCTTTGAGCTTGTGTTATCAGCCTTTTGCTTTGGCAAAGTTATCCTTGTGGCTTGGGGTCCGGGATTTTAGTAACTTGTCCGATAACTTTTTGTGTTCTTTACATAGAACCTTTTTGGTTTCGAACGAATTTTGTAGCCATGTTTTGAGATTGTGCCTTCTTTGAGCGGAGTTTGTACCCTTTTAGCTAAGCACTTTTGAGCCTTAAGTTGTTTTTCAACCGTTTTGGCTTTTTTCTTATTCTTTTTTCAAGGTCGTATTTGTCTTTTTGGGTCGTGCCTCTTCTTAGCTGACGTCGACCTATTTGTTGCCCGAGCTTTTAGTCATATTCCAACAACTTTTTAGGTAGTATTCCGAAGGGGAACCTTTTCTTTATAGTTTGTTTGGATGACTTTTTAGCTTTCTTCCGACTTGTGCTTTTGCTTTTTAAGTAATGTCTTTTTTCGAGACTTTGTACCTTTCAGCTAAGCACTTTCGTCTTGGCTTTTTGGCCTTTCTTTGGCCTTTGCGAGATGTCTTTGTCCCTTTTCAGTGATCCTTTCATTGGTCCGACTTCTCTGTCGGGCCTTCTTAAGTTATTTTTAATAATCCATTTTTAGTCAGACCTCGTCAGGTCACTTTTTATGGGTTACTTTTTATAACTTCTTGCATTAACTTGCTTCTATCGCTTCACCTTGCCAACCTTTTTTGTAATCGGGCGATGAATTTTGCGTTTTATGAGCTTAGATTAATGCGTCTTGGTAGGAAACTTTTTAGGGGATTGATAACTTTCATTCAAATAATAATGAGATAAAAACATAAATAAAAGTGTGTACATATGAGTGCTTACCCTTCTAGGTCGGGCAGTTTTTTAGATCTCGGCCTGTCGCCTCATTAAAAAACCTTTTTAGGAAAAAGAGTGCGCCTTGACCTAAGATCTTTACTATTTTCTAGCTATAGTACCTTCTTAGGTTACAGGCATTCCATGACCTTGGTAGCTCTCGCCTTTCGAGGTCGGACACCTTATAGTAGCCTTTTCCTAGTACTTCTGTAACTCGATATGGCCCTTTCCAGTTAGTTGCTAGCTTCCCTTCTCCTGACCGACCTGCTCCGATGTCATTTCGGATTAAGATGAGATCGTTGGTGGCGAAACTTCGCTGGATTACTTTCTGATTATACCTTAGATCCATTCGACGCTTTAGGGCTTCCTCTCTGATCCGAACTCTTTCTCGGACTTCTAGAAGTAGGTCGAGCTCTTCCCTTTGAGCTTGGGAGTTGGTGTCTTCGTTGTAGAGGATCACTCTAGGGGATCATTCTTCTACTTCCACGGGAATCATTGCCTCCATTCCGTAAGCAAGTCAGAATGGTGATTCTCCGGTGGTGGAGTGTGGTGTTGTCTGGTATGCCCATAGGACTTGCGGGAGCTCTTCGGCCCAAGCTCCCTTGGCATCCTATAGTCTCTATTTTAACCCAGCCAATATGACTTTGTTGGAAACTTCCGCCTATCTGTTGGCTTGTGGGTGCTCTACAGAGGTGAACTGGTGCTTGATTTTTAAATCAGCAGCCATGTTTCTGAAGCCTGTGTCAGTGAACTGAGTGCCATTATCTTGGTGATAGAGTATGGGACCCCAAACCTTGTGATAATGTTTCTGTACAAGAACTTTTGACTTCTTTGGGCGGTGGCGGTGGCTAATGGTTTAACCTCGATCCATTTTGTGAAATAGTCTATTCCTACAATGAGGAACTTGACTTGCCCTTATCCTTGGGGGAATGGTCCAAGGAGGTCGAGCCCCAACTTTGCGAATGGCCAGGGTGAGGTGACACAAATGAGTTCTTTGGGTGGTGCGATCTGAAAATTGGTGTGCTTCTGACATGGGGGGCATGTTTTGACGAACTCTGTTGCTTTCTTTTGTAAGGTCGGCCAGTAAAAGCCAGCTCAGAGTACCTTCTTGGAAATAGCTCGCGCCCCGAGGTGATTACCGCACATGCCACTGTAGACTTCCTCCAGAACTTCCCTTGTAGCGGAGGTCGGGATGCATTTTAAGAGGAGTGTAGAGATTCCTCTCCTATATAGGACGTCGTGCACTGTGGTGTAGTATTGCGCTTCTCGTACTAGCCTTTTTGCTTCCTTTTTATCTACTGGGAGTGTTTCAAATTTGAGGTAACTAATTATGGGAGTCATCCACCCTTGGTCCTGGTCTGATATGCTTCAGACCTTCTTTTCTTCTGAGGTTGACGGATTTGGTAGTGTTTCCTGGATGAGGCTTATACTATTGCCCCCTGGTTTGGTGCTGGCTAGTTTTGAAAGGGCATCAGCTTGGGCATTTTGTTCACGAGGTATATGTTGGACCTCATATCCCCTAAATTGTCCGAGCTGTTCTCTGGTTTTGTCTAGGTATTTCTTCATGGTGGGATCCTTAGCCTGGTAGCTCTTTTCTATTTGTGAGATAACTACCTGCGAATCGCTGAAAATGGCACTACAAGAAAAAGTGTGCCTTTTTTCTTGCCACGCTTTTAAAGCGTGCCGAAAAGTGGTCTATGGCCACGCTTTTATGAGGGTGGCCACTGATTTGTGATTTGGCCACGCTTTTTTTGCTACGCTTGAAAAGCATGGCCATAGAGGAAAATCGGCACGCTTTTACGATGGTATCCACTTACTTGAAATTTGGCTATGCTTTTTTACTGCCACGCTTGAAAAGCGTGGCGATAAATGGAAATCGGCACGCTTTTACAGTGGGTGGCCACTGATTAAAAATTTGGCCACCCGTTTTTTTTGCCACGCTTTTTAAAGGAAATCGGCACGCTTTATAAGCGTGGCTATAGTGTGTTTATTTTGGCACCGTAAAAAAAGTGCCGATAATGTTCCCTCCCCTAAAATTTAGTTTCCCACTTATTTTTTCCACACTTAACTTTTTTTTCTTAAGTTTTCAAATTTTAACCATAAATAATAAGTTTTCAAATTTTTACACTTAACTTATTTTTAATCCTAAATTTTAAGATGACTTGTGATTTTATTTTTTTTACCATTCAATATTTTTTTCTTCTTTTTCCAATATTTTTTTTCATTACAAAATATGTATTTTTTTTAATAATTTGTTTATTTTTAAATCACATAACTTTGTTAAAGTACACCTAATTCTTATGTTACCAAATTATACTTAACAAAATTAGTTTAAGATAATTTGATTAATTTTACATTTTGTACATTGTATTAATAATTAGTTATTTAATATACTTAAAAAATATAACAAATTATAATTTAGAATAAAAAATATTTAATGTAAACTCAATATTCATATTTAAGCTAAATTTAATATCAAAGTATGAATTAAAACTTTAAATGTTATCATTTGAATTTCTTGATTTCTTTGGTTTTGAATTCTTGATAATAGTTAGAACAGAGTTAAAGAATTCCCTTTCAAACCCTAAAATCTTTTTAACCCTAAACTTCCATTTCAAACCCTTATTGCGCCGTCACTTCATCTTCACTCTCGAACCCAGCAGCTTCCTTCGACGTCCATCGTCATCTTCATCACTGGAACCCAGCCTCATCTTCATCTTCTGGAACCCAGCCTTCTGGAACCCAACCCTTCATCGCACCCAAAAAACCCTAACCTCCATCACGCCGCCATCTATCTCACTGGTTCGTCGTTGTGTTAGCCAGCTAGCCACTTCTTTTGCTGTCCTTCTCGCCGTTCTGGTCGTTGTGCTGCTCGCCTCTCTCTGTCGCGGTTCTGCTTGCCTCTCTCTATCGCGGTTCTGCTCGCCTCTCCCTGTGGTACATGTTCTTCGTGTGATTAGGTCAAATTGTAAATTATTAAAGGCCAAATATTCATTTTGGAGCTGAATGGGATGTGTGATTTTGATTTTTGATGTGTTGTTTCTGTTTCAGGTGAAGTACTGCTCTGAGAATAACAAGAGGCTTATTCACTTCTCTACTTGTGAAGTGTATGGGAAAATGATTGGAAGCTTTCTCCCCAAAGATAGTTCTGCTTCTGTTGATTGGAGGGAGAAGGGCGCTGTCTCCCCCCTTAAGGATCAAGGCCAATGCGGTTAGCACATTAAATTAGGGTTTAATTTTGATGCTCTATAATATTAATTCCCCTAAAAGAATTTGATTTGATGTTTTGGGTTTTGTTGTGAAGGGAGTTGTTGGGTATTCTCAACAGTTGCTGTGGTGGAAGGGATCAATAAAATTGTGAGGGGGGAGTTGATATCTCTGTCAGAGCAAGAGTTGGTGGACTGGTTCTGGTAATGCTTCTAAACTTTTTTTTTTCTAAACTAGGATTAAGGTCTAAGCTTTGTTATTATAATTTATAATGCTAGATTTGTTCAGAACTTGTTATTATAATTTATAAGGTTGATCTGTTGTTCTGAACTTCTGAATATTGTTCATTTGTTCTCTTTGTTTGGTTCTGATATGTTTTGATTTTAATTACATATAATGTTGATTTGTTCTCCAAGTTTGGGTTTGATTTGTTCTGAATTTAATTAAAATATGTTCTGATTATTGTTGCTTTGTTCTCCTTGTTTGTTTTTTATTTATTCTGATTTTAATTGAAACATGTTCTGATTATTGTTGATTTGTTATCCTTATTTGGTTCTGATTTTAATTGTGCAAATTTTGATCTGTTTTAGAGATTTATTTGTTCTTTTTCAAATTATGGATTTGGACGGCTTTGATTTGGTGTAACATGATTACCGCTTCCTTGTGAGGAGGACCAGCAGCAATTTCAATGTCGTGATACTGAAGGGCAAGGTTTGTTTTTCCCTCTCTTATCTTTCTCAGTGGTAAGATTACCGCTGGTTTTCCTTCTTTATAAGGTGAAAATCTAGTGTGTGATTAAGCTTGATTAAATTCAGCTGGAGCTTATTAATCTTTGTGATCAGTTCTGTCCAAATAGATTATTAATTTGCTTGTGTATGCTTAAACCTTGTTACTTTGTGAAAGAAGGAACAAATTAACAGCCTTAATTTGCTTCTGTTTTGCTTGCCATTTAGGTTCACTAATCCATCTTCATTAAACACAATGTAATAAGTGCCTCACTGCCTTGCATGTAATTGTTTGCAGTTCTTAATTTATCTGAGAGTTCCACTGACTCACCGATTCCAACCATCAAAACCCTAACTCTTATCCGTACCCTACAACATGGCTTCCGGTAATCACCTCTCCTACTTATTTTTCTAATCTATTTTTTCAATTTTAATAAGCTTGGATTTTTATTTTTTATTTTAGTGCATTGAAAACCCTCTCTGAACTAAGCAATGAAGCACTTTCTTGTAATTGTTGAATGTGTATGTGTGTTTTTCAGCGTGTCTGTGACGATGCTATTGTTTTGACCAGTTTTAGAGATGCGTGGAAACCCCATCAAGTTGAGTTGTGCAGCAAGGTCAGCACCATCAGCTTCTAGCCCTGCCACCTTCGAGACTGTGGCTCTCTTTGGTAAGAAGAACTTGGTAGGGGTAACTTGGTAGGGGTACCTTTCCCTGCTTGATTTGTTATGAAGACTGTTTAATATATTTCAATACTTGGTGTTGATTGTGCATCAGGTTCATCTTTTGTCCTTGCCCTAACCTATTGATGTCTGGAATCCTATATTGTACCTTTATTTATTCAAGATTTAATTAAGGGTCTTGTTAACAAGTGTTAAGGCACTTGCTAAGAATACTATAAGAACAAGTAAATGTTAATTTTTTTAATTTTGCTGTGCACTTAATGCAAACCAAAACTTTTCTATTTTCTCTCTTAACCAATGCCCATAGGAAACTCATAAGTTAAATCTTTTAAATTAATTTTTAAGGCTTTAATTGTATAGTTTGATCAAATTTTTAAGGCTTAATTACGTCAGTCCTTCTCAACAGCTCTTAAACATTCTGAATTTCTGATAATCGAGTCTTTTGTTGTTAGCAGTCTCTGCCTATTGATGTAGAGAATGAATTACACTCTATTTTGAACTTAATCTTGTAGTAATATGTTGCCAAAGTTTGTTTTATATTGGCCTTAATACATGTTACTTGTCTAACTTTTGTCCATCCATTGGTTATTAGGAGATATGTTTACTGATGGATCAGTTAAATACACAATGACTTCCATGAATGTTCCTGAACCTGTAATGTCATTATCAAGTATTTGATTTTCTTGGTATATCACTTGTAGTTTTCAAAAGCTTTGAATCACTTCTAGAAAGAGGATCCTACATTCCGTGTTGGTTTAGACCCAGAGAGTGGGCAGCTAATGTTCTATTCTATTTATCTAGATCATAAAAGTGGCAAATTTGTTGTACTTGCAATGGCATAGTTTACCTTTATCCAATTACAATAATTACAACTTTAGGAGAGATACTTAATGACAAACTGTTAGCATCAAAGATATAACTCCAAAAAATGTTTAATTGCAATTACAATTTTCAATACCCTATGGTTGGAGCATAGAAATCATGTGAACCAACCTTGCAAGAAATATAATGACCGTGACTCACTCTTGATTAACTTTCTCTCAAACAACAGCATGTTTAAATATGCATAGACCTTGCATGCAAGGCAAGATTAGGGAGTAGCCACTATTTGAAGAACTGTTTGATCATTATGAGATTCTTTAATTATTTTTCCCCAAGTTTGAACTTACTGAATATTACAAGATAAATATGCCGTTGTAGTGTGTAATTATATATTTTTTGTATTAGGCTCAATAAGTACTTTCTAAAAGATAAAAAAAAAGTAACTTATATTAATCTTTCAGCAAATTGTTTATTCATAAATTACTTTTTGAGAAGTTCTTTTTAATATAAGTGCTTGACAAAAGAGGCATTTTTGTCCATGTTAGTTTTTAAACAAATGTATCTCATTTTATATTCTTTTCTGTGTAGTTAGAAATAAAATTAAGTTGATGCATTATTAAAAATTTTAAACTTAGTCAAGAAAGTTTTGTTAAATAAAAGGTGTTATGTAAAATCTAAAATCTGTGCATACTTAACAAAACTAGAATGCTTTTGATGCTTGTTCTGTAAACTTGAGAGCATGCTCTAGGGTTTAACTATAATGGCTTAACTGGGAATATCTAATGCAGTTTATCAATTTCAATTCTTATTCCTTTCCTCTCAGTGCTATGGTTGTTTATTCAATACAAACTCTTGATCCTATTAACAGTTTACTAGTTTTCCTTCAACTCTATTAACACTTTTCTTTTTCTATCATTTGCCAATGTCTTTAAATTTAACATTTTGTTTTGATTTATGTATTCTCCAGTGGCTAGATGAAAAGGCCTATAATGAGACACTCTTGAAGCTTGCTGGGTTGTTTCAGAGGAATCTTGAGACATTCATCAATCACAAGATTGGCAAGGACAACAAACTCATTGGAGATTTTGGCAGCTGGACCAGTGTTTTAAAAATGGAGAATGCATGCTGTGTTAAAGTGGGGGTGGCTGGGATTGTGTTAAAGTGGGGGTGGCTGGGATTCAAGATTATTATTATTAAGAAATATATATATGGCTGAATTGACATACTATATATATTGCATTTCTAATAATAATTTTGATTTCATTGCTTTGGTTATAGGCATATGTAAAGTTGGAGTGTTATTACATTTCTAAATTTTTCACATGAATGGAATTCACTACTTCTCATTCTACTGTCTCTATTCCTTCTATTCTTCTCTTTAATTAGGCAGATCATATAAAATTATGTAGTAGAATAGCAATTTGTTACTCCTACTAAAGCATGGCCATTGTTTCAGCTATCGGCACGCTTAAAAAGTATAGCCGTATGTTTAACCCTATCGGCACGTTTAAAAGTGTAGCCATATCTTCCTCTATCGGCACGCTTTTAAAGAGTACTCAGCATATATTCTGGGATGTTTTAAAAGCGTGGTGATATGTGCACCTAAAAGCGTGGCGATATGTGCACTTTTCAGTACGCTTTTTAAGCGTACCTATAGGTTAAGACCTATGGCCACGCTTTTTAAGCGTGACAAGAGATGAATGCCGATAGATCCACAAAAGCGTGGCGATAGAGCAACCGGCACGCTGGCAGATGTGACCCTTTCAAAAGCGTGCCGAAAGCTCAAAAAGCATGGCGAAAAGCTATCGGCACGCTTTTAAAGCGTGGTAGAAAGCTTATTTTCTTGTAGTGTGGTAAGCTTCTGAGGAGCCATCCACGTAAAGGCTCCATTCTGTAAGGGTGCTCGGGGTGTCGGTGTACCCTGCTATGAAGTAGGCCAGGTATTGAGACTTGCTAGCTGTCCGAGCTTCATATTTGAGGTCGAATACGGATAACTCGACTGCCCATTGTAGGATTCTTCCAGCTAAGTCTGTTTTCTGTAAGATACCTTTTATGGGTTGGTTGGTCCGTACTCTAATGGTGTAAGCTTGAAAGTATGGTCGGAGTCATCGGGAAGTAAGTATAAGGGTGTAGGCGAACTTTTCTATCTTTTGATAGTTCAGTTCAACCCCTTGCAAAGCCTTACTAATGAAGTAGATAGGCTGTTGTCCATTTTTGTCTTCTCTCACTAGTGTTGAGGCTATTACCCGACTTCCTACAGCGAGGTATAGGATTAGTTCCTCGCCTTCCCTAGGTCGTGCTAAGATGGATGGTTGTCCCAGAAATATCTTGAAGTCTTGAAAAGCTTGCTCCATTTCCGGGGTCCATTCAAATCTTCTTCCTTTCCTTAGTGTTTCGTAGAAAGGAAGAGATCTCAAAGCTAATCCAGCTAGGAACCTAGATAGAGCCGCTAGTCTTCCATTGAGCTGCTAAACCTCTTTGACACAGGTCAGACTTAAGAGGTCGGGTGTTCTTGTCTGAAGTCAGCCCGGGTCCCATAGCTCGACCCGGGGTATGAACAGTGCCCCTGCTTGGGTGTCCGACCTACCCAAATTCTATTTCTTTATCTTTTTGTGTTGACAAAGCCTGGGGTTGCTAAGAAGAAAGCCTCTTAGATTTCCTTCCGAGATACTCAAGGGAAGAAGGTCTTCTCCACGTATGATGAATCTTTTCGTGACTTCAAGAATTATTATTTCAAGGTTCGAGCTGTGGAGGGAGCTCAGCCCTTCTTTTTAGATGAAAATGATGAGCCCACTTTCCCTTTATCATGGCAAAAGTATCCAGTAGTGGTTAAATATTCTTGGGAGAGCTTGAGCGAGTTAGAATAAGCATTTGTGGGTGTGTCAGAGGAGAACTAGGGAGGGCCTCCTCACCTAGATACAAAAAGATTTCTGGGAGATCCTTCCCTCCTTCGGGCTGAGCTGGGTAGTGGCCGACTTCTTTTTAGCTTTCCTTCTTTGTTTGTTTGCCGATTTATACCTTTCTTACATGTAACTTGATTTTGTTGGTTTTCTTTTCAGAAATGGTGAAGTCTACGGACCTCATGAAGGCCTTCCGTAGGGCAAAGAAGGCGACTGCTGCGCAGAATCTGACAGCGAAGACTTCTAGAGAAGGGCCTTTCCAACTGCTTCCGAAGAGGCCGACCTCGGATGCTTTTGGGCCGAGGAAAATCATTTTGACTCCTCATGTTCGGACTGTTCCTTCTGACCTAGTCCAACCAACTTCTGATGCTGCCGCTGTTTCTAGTCCTCCCCCAAAACGTCAAAAAATTGCTGTTTATTATGATCTGAATGCCAAGGATTTTGATGGTGTGGGTTTTGCTACTGAACTGATTGCACCCCATGGTAAAATTCCTTTGGATGACGTATCTATTCTCCATCACCTTGATTTTATCACAAGTAATAGTATTCGGATGGCCAATATTGGTGTGGCTTTATCGCAAATTGTTAGAGAGTCTCCCGTTCGTGCAACTAAGGCTTTTATGGAAGATGCCAAGTCTGAATTTGACAGAATCAAAGGTTTGAAGGATGAGCTTGATGTTAAGGTAATTAAGATGGAGTTAGATCTAGAGAAGGAAAAGGCCCGAGCTACCAGGCTGAGGTAGCTGCGAACTTGGTTGAGGAAACAGAGAAAATATATAAGGAGAGCTACACCTGCACATATGGCGAGCCACAGGAGATCAGGGAAAGGCTTCAGTATGCCCATGCTGATTATGCCGAGCTTCAGGGTCACATGGTGGATAGTGTGACTGATGCCTATGAGAATTTGATGGCCCAAGTCCGAGTTCTTTCCCCTGAGCTCGACCTGACTCTATTTAGCCTGGATAATGTGGTAGAGGACGGCAAGATAGTGCCTGCCCCTGATGATGAAGATGAGGGTCCTCCTCCTGCGCCGCTAGCCAAAGCTTCTGCAGCTTCAGCGTCTTCAACTCCTTCAGCCGAGGTGGCTCCCCCTGGGTCCGATCCTGATGCGGAGATACTGAATGGCCCAGACGGAGTTGTCAATGCCGTCCCTCTTGCAACCAGACCTCCCTCTCCTCAGGATGCTAGTACTAGGGAGAATTTGAATCCCTTATGACTTTTGTGTATTTGTTTTAGTCCGGCTTGTGGACTTTAGACTCGTTATTTTTTGTTACTCTTTATGTGGTCGACCTCTTTGACACTTGGTTGCTTTTCTTAGCAACTTTATTTTGCAAAAACAAAACACTTTAAACTCTGAGGCTGCTTTTCAAGTGGCCTTATGAGTCTTTAATGTTTTATTTATGATAGATGTATTTTGCCAAGCGTCCGGGGGTTTACTTTTTTTTTTTTTGCAACCCTTTGTATTTACGTATTTCCCAGTCTGACCTCCTTTGGGTGAGTTTTCTTTTCTCGCCTTTGGGGGTCTCGCCTTTGTTTTGACTTAGTGCCAGTTAATTTTGTATCGAGTCGGGCAGTCCCCGTGACTTGGTGGCTGGGCTCTTGTCTGATAACTTTTGCTTTGGGGGTTTTGCCCCCTTTAGATTTTGCCTTGCTTTCTGCTTGAGCGAGGTCGTCCTTTGGTGTCCGAGTGACTTGTCTCATGACATTTTAGTGTTCTTTATATAACCCTTTTAGTCATCGACTTCCTTGTAGCCCTGTTCCTTTGTTTGAGTGGAGCTGTTTTCTTTTGAGCCTTAAGTTGTTTCTCAACCTTTTGGCTTATTCTTTGAGATCGTGCTTTGCGCCTTTTCCTTAATGTTGCATAGAAGGGGAGAGATCTTAAGGCTGATCCAGCTAGGAACCTAGACAGAGCCGCTAATCTTCCATTGAGCTGTTTGACCTCTTTTACACAGGTCGGACTTTTCATGGGAAGTATGGCCTGACACTTATCTGGGTTTGCTTCGATTCCTCTTTAGGTGAGCATGAAGCCCAGAATTTTTCCAGCTTCTATTGCAAAGGTGCACTTTGCGGCGTTAAGTCGCATACTATGCTTTCTTATATTGTCGAGCACTTTGGTGAGGTTGGCTATCAAAGATTCATCCCTTTGTGTTTTTACCAGCATGTCGTCCACGTACACCTCCATTAGCTTTTGGATGTGGTCGGCGAAGACTTTGTTCATCAGTCTTTGATAGGTAGCCCTTGCGTTTTTAAGTCCGAAGGGCATAACTATATAGCAATAGTTTGCTTTTGGGGTTAGGAATGATGTTTTCTCATGGTCGGGTTGATACATTGGGATCTGGTTGTATCCCGAGTAAGCATCCATCAAGGAGAAGTATTGATAGCCTGACGAAGCGTCGACTAGTGTTGTCTGACCTATTAGAGCATTGTAGGCTGAGCTCACGTCAACTACGATGTAGTCTATGCTTAACGTCCTAGACCGAGTTCCTTTTCCAAAAGTTGTGTGTAGTGGGATGTACCCTAGTGGCTGAATTGGGGAGTCTCATAGCCCGAAAAGGCTATTTGGATATGCTCTGAGTTCTTTTTCTTGTAGGGCGAGCTTGTTGAAGGCGGATTTGAACAGTATATCCACAGAGCTTCCTTGGTCGACTAATGTTCGGTGGAGGTTGGCATTGGCAAGTATTATGGTAATGACCACAGGGTCATCATGCCCCGAGATGATGCCCGTGGCATCTTCTTGAGTGAAGGTAATAGTGGGGAGGTCGACCGACCTGTCACCTCCTCTAACGTGGTACACCTCTTTAAGGTGTCTTTTCCGGGATGACTTAGAGATCCCTCCTCCTGCGAATCCTCCATTTATCATGTGAACATGCCTCTCAAGGGTGTGAGGGGGACGTTCAGCTCGTCCGACCTCTTCATCCCTTCTTCTCTTCTTAGGTTCATCTGCCCTATTGGCTAAGAACCGATCTAGTCTCCCTTCTCAAGCCAATTTTTCTATCACATTCCTCAGATCGTAGCAATTGTTGGTAGAATGTCCGTAGATTCGGTGGTCTTCGCAATACTCTGTCCGACTTCCTCTTCTCTTGTGTTTAATCGGGCGAGGGGGTGGGATCTTCTCAGTGTTGTATATCTCCCGGTAAACGTCCATGGTGCACGAAATTGAGATCATCAACAATGGCTCCAAAGACTTGGAGCTCTCAAACGTGAATCACACTTTATCACAATTCCGCACAACTAACCAGCAAGTGCACTGGGTCGTCCAAGTAATAAACCTTATGCGAGTAAGGGTCGATCCCATGGAGACTGTCGGCTTGAAGCAAGCTATGGTCATCTTGTAAATCTCAGTCAGGCGGATTCACATGGTTATGGAGGATTGATAATTAAAATATAAATAAAACATAAAATAAAGATAGAGATACTTATGTAATTCATTGGTGAGAATTTCAGATAAGCGTATGAAGATGCTTTGTTCCTCCTAAATCTCTGCTTTCCCATTACCTTCTTCCAATCATTCATACTCCCTTCCATGGCAAGCTTTATGTTGGGCATCACCGTTGTCAATGGCTACTTCCCGTCCTCTCAGTGAAAATGTTCTACGCACGCTGTCACCGCACGGCTAATCATCTGTCGGTTCTCGATCATGTTGGAATAGGATCCATTGATCCTTTTGCGTCTGTCACACGCCCAACACTCACGAGTTTGAAGCTCGTCACAGCCATCCCTTCTCAGATCCTACTCAGAATACCACAGATAAGGTTTAGACGTTCCGGCTCTCAGGAATGGCTGCCAATAATTCTAGCCTATACCACGAAGGTTCCAATCTTAGATTAGAAACCCAAGAGATACGCATTCAAGCCATTGCTAGTAGAACAGAGGTGGTTGTCAGGCACATAATCATAGGTGAGAATGATGATGAGTGTCACGGATCATCACATTCACCAAGTTGAAGAATGAATGAATATCTTAGAGAAGAAGGACGCGTGAATTGAATAGAAAAACAGTAGTACTTTGCATTAATTCATGAAGAACAGCAGAGCTCCACACCTTAATCTATGGTGTGCAGAAACTCCACCATTGAAAATACAAAAGTGATAATGGTGGTCATTGGCTTCGGCCCCAGAGAGGGAGCCAGAAGAACCAAGATTTAAAAGTATCATAGTAAAAGGTCCTATTTATAGAGAACTAGTAGCCTAGGGTTTACAAGAATGAGTAAATGATGCAGAAATCCACTTTCGGGCCCACTTGTTGTGTGCTTGGGCTGAGCATTGAAGCTTCCATGTGTAGAGACTTTTCTTGGAGTTAAACGCCAGCTTTTGTGCCAGTTTGGGTGTTTAACTCCAGCTTTTATGCCAGTTCTGGCGTTTTGACGCCAGAATTTATATGCTGACTTGGAACGCCGGTTTGGGCCATCAAATCTTGAGCAAAGTATGGACTATTATATATTGATGGAAAGCCCAGGATGTCTACTTTCCAACGCAATCGAGAGCGCACCCATTGGGCTTCTGTAGCTCCAGAAAATCCACTTCGAGCGCAGGGAGGTTAGAATCCAACAGCATCTGCAGTCCTTTTTCAGCCGCTGAATCAGATTTTTGCTGAGGTCCCTCAATTTCAGCCAGAAAATACCTGAAATCACAGAAAAACACACAAACTCATAGTAAAGTCCAGAAAAGTGAATTTTAAATAAAAACTAATAAAAATGTAATAAAAACTAACTAAAATATACTAAAAACATACTAAAAACAATGCCAAAAAGCGTATAAATTATCCGCTCATCACAACACCAAACTTAAATTGTTGCTTGTCCCCAAGCAACTGAAAATCAAATAGGATAAAAATAAGAGAATATACAATAAATTCCAAAAACATCTATGAAGATCAGTATTAATTAGATGAGCGGGGCTTTTAGCTTTTTGCTTCTGAACAGTTTTGGCATCTCACTTTATCCTTTGAAGTTCAGAATGATTGGCTTCTATAGGAACTCAGAATCCAGATAGTGTTATTGATTCTCCTAGTTAAGTATGTTGATTCTTGAACACAGCTACTTTATGAGTCTTGGCCATGACCCTAAGCATTTTGTTTTCCACTATTACCACCAGATACATAAATGCCACAGACACATAACTGGGTGAACCTTTTCAGATTTTGACTCAGCTTTGCTAGAGTCCCCAATTAGAGGTGTCCAGAGCTCTTAAGCACACTCTTTTTGCTTTGCACCACGACTTTAACCGCTCAGTCTCAAGTTTTCACTTGACACCTTCACGCCACAAGCACATGGTTAGGGACATCTTGGTTTAGCCACTTAGGTCAGGATTTCATTCCTGTGGGCCCTCCTATCCACTGATGCTCAAAGCCTTGGATCCTTTTTATTTTACCCTTGCCTTTTAGTTTAAAGGGCTATTGGCTTTTTCTGCTTGCTTTTTCTCTCTCTTTTTTTTGTATTCACTACTTTTTCTTGCTTCAAGAACCAATTTGATGATTTTTCAGATTATCAAATAACATTTCTCCTTTTTCCATCATTCTTTCAAGAGCCAACAATTTTAACATTCATGAATCAACAATATAAAAAATATGCACTGTTCAAGCATTCATTCAGAAAGACAAAAGTATTGCCACCACATCAAAATAATTAGTCTGTTATAAAATTCGAAATTCATGCATCTCTTTTTTTTTTATTAAAAATATTTTTCATTTAAGAAAGGTGATGGATTCATTTTCATTGCTTTAAGGCATAGACACTTAGACACTAGTGATCATGTAATAAAGACACAAACATAACTAAGCATAAAAAATTAGAAAAACAGAAAATAAAGAATAAGGAGATTAAAAAACGGGTCCACCTTAGTAATGGCGGCTTGTTCTTCCTCTTGAAGATCTAATGGAGTGCTTCAGGTCCTCAATGTCTCTTCCTTGCCTTTGTTGCTCCTCTCTCATGACTCTTTGGTCTTCTCTAATTTCATTAAGGAGGATAGAATGTTCTTGGTGCTCCACCCTTAGTTGTCCCATGTTGGAACTTAATTCTCCTAGGGAGGTGTTGATTTGCTCCCAATATTTTTGTGGAGGAAAATGCATCCCTTGAGGCATCTCAGGGATTTCATGATGAGGAATTTCCTCATGGCCATGAGTGGGATCTCTTGTTTGCTCCATCCTTTTCTTAGTGATGGGATTATCCTCATCAATGAGGATGTCTTCCTCTATGTCAATTCCAACTGAATTGCAGAGGTGACAAATGAGATGAGGGAAGGCTAACCTTGTCAAGGTAGAGGACTTGTTCGCCACCTTGTAGAGTTCTTGGGATATAACTTCATGAACTTCTACTTCCTCCCTAATCATGATGCTATGGATCATGATAGCTCGGTCTATAGTAACTTCAGACCGGTTGCTAGTGGGAACGATTGAGCATTGGATGAACTCCAACCATCCCCTAGCCACAGGCTTGAGGTCATGCATTCTTAGTTGAACCGGCTTCCCTCTTGAATCTCTTTTCCATTGAGCGCCCTCTTCACAGATGTCTATGAGGACTTGGTCCAACCTTTGATCAAAGTTGACCCTTCTAGTGTAGGGGTGTGCATCTCCTTGCATCATGGGCAAGTTGAATGCCACCCTTACATTCTCCGGACTAAAATCTAAGCATTTCCCCCGAACCATTGTAAGCCAATTCTTTGGGTCCGGGTTCACACTTTGATCATGGTTCTTGGTGATCCATGCATTGGCATAGAACTCTTGAACCATTAAGATTCTGACTTGTCGAATGGGGTTAGTGAGAACTTCCCAACCTCTTCTTCGAATCTTATGTCAGATCTCCGGATATTCACCATTTTTGAGTTTGAAAGGGACCTCGGGGATCACCTTCTTCTTGGCCACAACTTTATAGAAGTGGTTTTGATGCACCCTTGAGAGGAATCTCTACATCTCCCATGACTCGGCGGTGGAAGCTTTTGCCTTTCCTTTCCTCTTTCTAGAGGTTTCTCCGGCCTTAGGTGCCATAAATGGTTATGGAAAAACAAAAAGCAATGCTTTTACCACACCAAACTTAGAAGGTTTGCTCGTCCTCGAGCAAAAGAAGAAAGAAGAGAGTAGAAGAAGAAGAAGTAGAGGAGATAGAGGGGGCTTAGTGTTTCGGCCAAGGGGGTGAAGATGGGTTTATATAGGAGTGGAGAGGGGGGTCGGTGGGGATCCTGTGGGGTCCATAGATCTTGAGGTGTCAAGGATTTCTCATCCCTGCACCAAGTGGCATGTAAAAATGCTCCTTTTTGCCAATCCTGGCGTTAAACGCCAGGCTGCTGCCCATTTCTGGCGTTTAACGCCAGCTTCTTGCCCATTCCTGGCGTTAAATACCAGTCTGGTGCCCATTTCTGGCGTTAAACGCCCAGAATGGTGCCAGACTTGGCGTTTAACGCCCATTCTGCTACCCTCACTAGCGTTTAAACGCCAGCAAGTTTCTCTTCCAGGGTGTGCTGTTTTTCATTCTGTTTTTCATTCTATTTTTGCTTTTTTCAATTATTTTTGTGACTTCACATGATCATCAACCTACAGAAAACATAAAATAATGAAAGAAAATAGAAATTTAACATAGATAATTAAAGATTGGGTTGCCTCCCAACAAGCGCTTCTTTAATGTCAATAGCTTGACAGTGGGCTCTCATGGAGCCTCATAGATGTTCAGAGCAATGTTGGAACCTCCCAACACCAAACTTAGAGTTTGAATGTGGGGGTTCAACACCAAACTTAGAGTTTGGTTGTGGCCTCCCAACACCAAACCTAGAGTTTGACTGTGGGGGCTCTGTTTGTCTCTGTATTGAGAGAAGCTCTTCATGCTTCCTCTCTATGGTTACAGAGGGATATCCTTGAGCTTTAAACACAAGGGAGTCTTCATTCACTTGAATGATCAATTCTCCTCTGTTAACATCAATCACAGCTTTTGCTGTGGCTAGGAAGGGTCTGCCAAGGATGATGGATTCATCCACACACTTCCCAATCTCTAGGATTATGAAATCAGCAGGGATGTAGTGGTCTTCAACCTTTACCAAGACATCCTCTACAAGTCCATAAGCTTGTTTCTTTGAATTGTCTGCCATCTCTAGTGAGATTCTTGCAGCTTGTACCTCAATGATCCCTAGCTTCTCCATTATAGAGAGAGGCATGAGGTTTATGCTTGACCCTAGGTCACACAGAGCCTTCTCAAAGGTCATGGTGCCTATGGTACAAGGTATTGAGAACTTTCCAGGATCCTGTCTCTTCAGAGGTAATCTTTGCCTAGTCAAGTCATCCAGTTCTTTGGTGAGCAAGGGGGGTTCATCCTCCCAAGTCTCATTACCAAATAACTTGGCATTTAGTTTCATGATTGCTCCAAGGTACTTAGTAACTTGATCTTCAGTATCATCTTCATCCTCTTCAGAGGAAGAATACTCATCAAAGCTCATGAATGGTAGAAGTAAATTCAATGGAATCTCTACAGTCTCAGTGTGAGCCTCAGATTCCCATGGTTCCTCAGGAGGGAACTCCTTGGAGGCCAGTGGACGTCCAGTGAGATCTTCCTCAGTGGAGATCACTAGGAATTGCTTGGAAGAGTACTAGGAGGGAGTTCAGTAACTTTCTTACTCAACTGACCTACTTGTGCCTCTAAATTTCTAATGGAGGACCTCATTTCAGTCATGAAACTTTGAGTGGTTTTAATTAGATCAGAGACTATGGTTGCTAAGTCAGAGTGACTCTGCTTAGAATTCTCTGTCTGTTGCTGAGAAGATGATGGAAAGGGCTTGCTATTGATAAACCTATTTCTTCCACCATTATTGTTGTTGAAGCCTTGTTGCGGCCTCTGTTGATCCTTCCATGAGAGGTTTGAATGATTTCTCCATGAAGGATTATAGGTGTTTCCATAGGGTTCTCCCATGTAATTCAACTCTTCCATTGCTGGGTTCTCAGGGTCATAAGCTTCTTCTTCAGATGAAGCTTCTTTGGTACTGCCTGTTGCTGCTTGCATTCCAGACAGACTTTGTGAAATCATATCGACTTGCTGAGTCAATATTTTATTCTGAGCCAGTATGGCATTTAGAGTATCAATCTCAAGAACTCCTTTCTTCTGATTTGTCCCATTATTTACAGGGTTCCTTTTAAAAGTGTACATGAATTGGTTATTTGCAACCATCTCAATGAGTTCCTGAGCTTCTGCAGGCGTCTTCTTCAGATGAAGAGATCCTCCAGCAGAGCTGTCCAATGACATCTTGGACAGTTCAGACAAACCATCAAAGAAGATACCTATGATGCTCCATTCAGAAATCATGTCAGAAGGACACCTTCTGATCAATTGCTTGTATCTTTCCCAAGCTTCATAGAGGGATTCACCTTCCTTTTGTCTGAGGGTTTGGACTTCCACTCTAAGCTTGCTCAATTTTTGTGGTGAAAAGAACTTTGCCAAGAAGGCATTGATTAGCTTTTCCCAAGAGTTCAGGCTTTCTTTAGGTTGTGAATCCATGATGCCAGGGCATTTTAGCCAGTTTTACTAACCTTTTCTTTACTATTTTTAGGGTAGTATCATGCATTTCCTTAGGAAATAAGCTAGTTTTGGGTAGATATTCACTTACATCTTGATTCAAGCATACATTGTGCATTTTACATGATTTCATGACGATTTTGCATGAATTTAAGGACAAATTGGACGTTGCATTTCCCATGACTTGGACTAGAACTTTGATGCACTTTATTGCTTAATTTCAGGACAAAGGAAGCAAAGAAGAACCACATTAGTGGCTACGTTAGTTGCACTAATGTTAACACTAACGTGGAATGGGAGTAACTTGCAATGTTAATGAGAAAAGTGATTGCCAATAACGCTCTCGAAGCCATCATTGCCCACGTTAAGAAATAGAGCCAACGTTAGTGACACTTAACATTATCACTAACGTTGAACCAAGATCATGAGTGGCCACGTTAGAGTCCACGTTAACCTAGTTAACGTGGCCTCTAACGTTAAGAAGGAAGGGGGGAGCCAACGTTAGTGACACTCAACATTGTCACTAACGTTGGCCAAAGCACATTAAGCCACGTTAACTCCCACGTTAACCTAGTTAACGTGGAAGCTAACGTGAAGGAACAAAGTGGTCGACAACGTTAGTGACACCCAACATTGTCATTAACGTTGGAAGAACACAAGCCCCCAATGAGCCACGTTGACTCCCACGTTAACCTAGTTAACGTTGAAGCTAACGTGAAGAAAGAAGGTGATCGCCAACGTTAGTGACACCCAACATTGTCACTAACGTTGGAAGGAGCCACACATGCCACCATGACCCACGTTAACTCCCACGTTAACTTAGTTAACGTGGAAGCTAACGTGGATAAGGAAAATATGAGCCAACGTTAGTGACACTCAACTTTGTCACTAACGTTGGAGATGGCTAGCAAAGCCACATTAGAAGCCACGTTAACCTAGTTAACGTAGACTCTAACGTGGAAAATAGGGGCAATTTGGAACGTTAGTGACAATGGTAAGTGTCACTAACGTTCTCGAAGGATGGCAAGCCTACGTTAACTAAGTTAACGTGGGCTCTAACGTAGGGAAGGGGGAGGCTTCTCAATGTTATTGGGAAAGTTGAGTCCCAATAACGTGTGCGAAGGACATAGTGGAAACGTTAGTGGCAACGTTTGTGTCACTAACGTTGAGGTTAACGTGGCCTTTAACTTTGGTGAGGAACGTTAGTAAAAAAGGTGATTGTCACTAACGTTCTCGAACCCATATTTTTATGAACGTTAACACCACTAACTTCCTGAGCCAAAGCCCCTGCCCACTTCATACTTTCTCTCTGCAAGTAAAAGCTAAGCCCAATGAAGAAGAGAACTGCTTCCAACTCAGGATCCAAAGGCCCAAGACTTGAAGAATCAACTAGAAGAACAGAAGAGTAGTATATATAGGAGTATCTTTGAAATATTTTAGGGAGTTGGAAATTATAGGGAGACTCTTAGCATAGAACTACTCTCTGTATTTACTTTCTCTGCACTTCTAT
>NC_029791.2:91155064-91166713 GCF_000816755.2 Arachis ipaensis
TAAGAGACCTAGTTAAAGTAAAAATAGAGAAGGAGTTAGTTACGTGAGTAACTAGAGGAACCGTTAGAATTCACTAACTTAATGTTAAAGAACATTAAGTTAGAGAGTTTAGAACTAGTTATCGGTTAAGCAACATCTCCTAAGCCCAATGAACTCCCCATTTCTGATCCTACCCGTTCTCTTTAATTTCTATTATTTACTTTAATGAGCAATTCCTCCATTCCCATTTACAATTCTGCAATTTACCTTCCGTCATTTACTTTCAGATCTATAATTCTAGCATTTACTTTCCTGTCAATTACCTTCCCGCCATTTTATTTTCTGCAATTCTCAACTCAAATTCTGGATTCGCTCAACTAGAACAATCCTCTAATTAAAGTTGCTTGATCAATCAATACTTGTGGGATTCGACCTCACTCTATTGTGAGTTTTTACTTGACGACAAATTCGGTACACTTGCCGAAGGGAATTTGTTGTGAGACAAGTTTTCCGTGCATCAAGTTTATGGCGCCGTTGCCGGGGATTGATTGTGCATCAACAATGATTAGATTGGAGGATAACTAGATTGAGCATTTTATTTTTGTTTGATTTAAATTTCTGTTTGAGTCATTTACTTTCTGTTTTAGATAACTTCTTCCCTTCCCCCTTACTTTTTCTTTGTTATTTACTATTCATCTCACTAACCCACTAACTGTTTGATATATTGCATCACTCACACTAACAGTAATTCTGACAGATATACTTTCTGCACCTATTCTCTTTGCTTGTACTTGTTGGTTATATGACAGGGAGAAGAAGCGGGGCTTCAACTTCCTTTTATTATGAACCTGAGAGAACCTTCCTTAGACTAAAGAGGGAGGCAAGAGAAAAACGTGTAGTTGGTGGTGAAGAAGAGGAGGAACACTTTGAGGAATACTTTGAACCAAACATGGAAGAAAACATAGAAAACCATCATGAAGAAGAGGCTCACAACCATGGCAGAGGAGGTGGAGCAAATCATGCTGGGAACGATAGAAGAGTTTTAGGCTATTACATCAATCCAAACCCAGGGAACTGTGGAAGTAGCATTCAAAAGCCAACCATCCATGCCAACAATTTTGAACTGAAGCCACAGCTCATCACCCTTGTTCAGAACAACTGTTCGTTCGGAGGGAGTGTCCAAGAGGACCCCAATCAACATCTAACCACCTTCCTGAGAATATGTGACACAGTGAAGTCTAATGGTGTTCATCCTGACGCTTATAGACTGCTCTTATTTCCATTCTCACTCAGGGGTAAGGCAGCTAAGTGGCTGGAGTCTTTCCCAAGGGAGAGCTTGACAACATGGGAAGACGTGGTGAACAAATTCTTAGCAAGATTTTACCCTCCTCAACGAATCAATAGGCTGAGAGCTGAGGTCCAAACTTTTAGGCAACAAGATGGTGAGACTCTATATGAAGCATGGGAGAGGTTTAAAGACTTAACAAGGAGGTGCCCGCCAGATATGTTCAACGAATGGGTGCAGCTGCACATTTTCTATGAAGGGCTCTCTTATGAGTCAAAGAAGGCCGTAGACCATTCATCCGGAGGATCTTTGAACAAGAAGAAGACTATTGAGGAAGCCATAGAAGTCATTGAAATAGTAGCAGAGAACGACTACTTCTATGCTTCCGAAAGAGGGAACACAAGAGGAGTAATGGAGTTAAACAATGTAGTTGCTCTGCTGGCCCAAAACAAGCTCATTACCCAGCAGCTGGCTGACCTCACCAAGAAGATGGAGAGGAACCAAGTAGCAGTAGTCTCCACTTCATCAACAACCCAAGAAGGAGTGAACGAAGAAGCAGAGGGTAGTGATGTGTATTTTTGGAAAACGAATTCAAAACACACAAATCTAACCGGCAAGTGTACCGGGTCGCATCAAGTAATAAAACTCACGGGAGTGAGGTCGATCCCACAAGGATTGAAGGATTGAGCAACTTTAGTTTAGTAGTTGAATTAGTCAAGCAAACAAGTGTTGATTGTGTGAAATTGTGTTGACAGGAATTAAATTGCATAGAATGTAAAGGGGAGTGGGTGATTTGCAGGAAATTAAAGGGAACAAAAAGAAAAAGAGCTGAATCTTAAAGTGCAAGTAATGTAAATTGCAGAAACTTAAAGTGCAAGAAATATAAATGACTTGAAAAATAAAAGGGGAATGGGAATTGGATCTGTAGGAATTAAACAGGGAAAAGTAAAACTTAACAGAATGAAGAGTAATTGATGTAATTAGTTGAACCGGATCTCAAAACTAAAAGGAAAATAAACTTGCTGTAGTAATTAAACAAGGAAATTAAAATGGAAACCAATAGATCTCAGGACCCAAGAGACTAGATAACTACATCTAGATCTCAATGCCTTCTTAGATCCAAATTTAGAGAGCAATTGCCAAATTAAAGAAGAGAGCAATGTAGAAATGTAAATTCAAGTTCAATTTTCCAGAAGCTGCAGTAAGAAAAACAGAGAGATCTCAAGGTGAGATTGAGACAGAATTTCCTCAATTCTTCAACACCCAAGACTCAAGACAAGTGTAGATGAAATTGAAAAATAAGAAAACTAAGAGGAAGAGAATTCAATTCTCCTTCTCCAAGACTCAGAATCTCCAAAACAGCTCAAAACCCAAAAGATCTCTACTGTGAATACTATGAAAATTCTTAAAGAAAACTCTAAAAAGAAAAGCTCCTAAAACTTCAAATCCTAAGCTATTTATTCACTTTCTTCCAATGATCATTAAGCCTTGAATTGGGCCTTTAGTCTTGATGGAATTGGGTTGATAGTAACCTCCATTGATTGCTCTTGGTGTTGGGAAGAAATCCATTTGTGAACCGGGCCCTGAACCATTCACGTTTGAGTCAACGTTTGAGGCAAACGTTGACTCAAACGTCCCTTGTGTGAGGCATTATGCAGATGCCCTTCTTGCTGTCATCCACGTTTGAGCCAACGTTTGAGGTCAAACGTGAGCTCAAACTTGGTTCTTCCCAGGCCCCCTTTTTGGCCAACGTTTGGCCCAACATTTGAGGCAAACGTTGGCGCAAACGTGGCTCATCTAACCCATCAATCAAGGGTGCTCTTCCATGCTCTTTCTTGCCAAAATGTAGCCAACGTTTGACCTCACGTTTGAGGCAAACGTTGGCTGAAACGTTGCTGTGCCCAAGAGAGCTATTTCTCTTCTTTTTGGCACCAACGTTTGACCTCACGTTTGAGGCAAACGTTGGCGCAAACGTTGGCTCCTTCCCCTATTTCTTCTTCAGCCAACGTTTGCCTCAACGTTTGAGGCAAACGTTGGCGCAAATGTTGGCGACAACCAGGGGTGTTCTTCAGCTGCTTCTCACGTTTGAGTTAACGTTTGAGGCAAACGTTAGCTCAAACGTTGATCCCTCTTTTCAAGCCTATTCTTGCGACCTTCTTCCAAGCTTTATTCCACCTATCATCAATCAACAATTGTATCAAAGCTATGCCATAATCATGAGAGTTGTTCTTCTTCTTGTCATATGAGCAATTATGGAACAAAAACTCATGAAAATGCATCAATTTATCTATGGTTGATTGAATCAAAAGAAACATGAAATTCAACCCAATTTGCTTACTTATGGCTTAAGAAAGTGCATAAAACTAAATGAAAACAAAGGAAAAAAAACTAGTGAAACTAGGCTATGATGACTTGTCATCACAACACCAAACTTAAAGCTTGCTTGTCCCCAAGCAAGAAAAGAATTATGCTCAAAGGTTTTTTCAATTAGAATGGATTTGAAGAATTAAATGTTCTGTCTGGTGAGTGAAGTGATTAAGTGACAGTGGGGTGAACTCCAAATTATATGCTCATGCAAGGGCTTCAGTGCTTTCTATTCCCTACATCTTGGGAGTCTTAGGTCTTAGAACTTTCATCCAAATAATATCATAGAGATCTCTCTATAGGTAATCACCTTGAAGCAGCTTATAGTTTCTGTGCTTTGGCTTTGACTTTAAGTGTCATGTCTCAAAGCGGCTCTTTAGATAAGCTTTCAATCAATACTCCTAAACCAGTTGGTTTTAAGGTATTAGGTGTTGAAGCACCCCTTAGGATTTACTTGCTCAAGCCTCTCTCTTTGACACAGTTCGACCACAAGCATTTACTAGGATAATAACTCTTTGAGTTCTTGTTTCTTTCTTCTTTTTTGCCTAGTAATTGATGCTCAGAGCCTTGGGCCATGTTCTTTTTGTTTTTGTATTTTCTTTATTTTCTTTTGTTTTGTTTGCTGCTTCTTGGATCAATAAATGTTTGAGATTCTCTACAACACTTCTTTGAACTCTATGTCCCGCCTATGAGCTCCCATGCAAGTTTTCATAAGCATGCAACCTCAATACATAATCACACAACTAGAACCACCACTTCTCCTAATCTTTTGCTTACCTCAAAATTGTTTAATTCCTCAATCCTTCTTTGCAAAGAACTTTCATGTGATGCATTTTTGAAATATTGAGTGCAAACAAGTTTGGAGAGTATGGTGTTGTAAATGATCAAGCATCTTGATTATTGAATTGCAGAAAAACTATACTAGACAGAAGGACAGATATGGGTATAATATCACTTTCAATCACAGCAATTTTGAATAAAAGACAGTCACTTAACAATACAACCTGTTGGGGTTCACTTGCTTCACTCCTTCTCAGCGCCATTGTTGATCTGTGTATCCCTCTTTGTCTCTTTGGCTGATGGTGCTTAATCCTTTCTTAGATTCAAGTGACTGCCTACAATAAACTTTGAAAGTTGCTTGTTCCCCAAGCACTCTAAAATGGTTAGCATGCATGTATGTTTGCGGGCTCTTGAACTTAGATTGGTGTGTGAACACCAAACTTAGTTCCTTGCCTTATATAGCAATTTGTTCATATGCAGAAAACCACATGTGCTCTCAGTAAGAAAACACACTATAAACTAGAAAAGCAAGCTATGATCTAGAGAACAGACTTCGAACTAAAAACTAAACAATTGTTAAGTAGCTTCTCTGGTGTTTGGAGCTGGCACTGATTATGCAGAAGGTAAAAATGTATTTTTAAATTAGATTTTTGGTGGATCACCAAACTTAAAATCCTTCACTCTCCTTTAAATTGTTTTGGTGTGTGACACCAAACTTAGCTCCTTGCACTGCAGGTGAATCCACTTAATCTTTTTATTGAACTAGCATTGAAAGAAAAGGACTACCTCAGGTTGGGTTGCCCCCCAACAAGCGCTCGTTTATTGTCACTAGCTTGACATTGATCCTCTTAGGGTGGTTGATGGTTAAAATGTCGCAGCTTATCCCCCCGCACTGTGAGCCTTCTTTGTGTGCCTTGGTGCTCAATTTCAACGTGCTCAAGAGAGAGTACTTGGTTAGCAGTGTAGTGATATTTTGCTCCCAGCTGTTGATATACTAATTGCACCTTGTCACCTTCGGAGAATCCTTCAGTTGGGGTTCTTTTATTCCTCCACCCTTTGTTAGCCTTCTTCTTATTTTTCTTCCTTTTTCTTGTTAACCTTTCTTCCTTGACAGTAGCCTTAGTTGTGGCACTTTTCTTCTTATTTATCTTCCAAGTTTCTTTTTGAGTACCTTCTTTTCCTTGCATATGTTCATTCTTCTACTTTACTGGATTGTTGATTGCTTGCCTTGGGAAACAGTCATTGATTACTTGGCTTCTTTCTTCAGACTTTTGTTGTTCTGGAAACACTTTCAGAGTAATGCTTTCCTCATGCATCCTGAGAGTTAGTTCTCCTTGCTCTACATCTATGATGGCTCTGGCGATAGCTAAAAATGGCCTTCCCAAGATGATCGAATTGTTTCCTTCTTCTTCTGTTTCCAAGATTACAAAATCCGCAGGATAAATGAACTTGTCAACCTTAACTAAAAGGTTTTCGATCGCTCCTTTGGGATGTACTACTGACTGGTCTACCAGTTCCAATAACATCTGTATTGGTTTCACCTTCTCTATGCCAAGCTTTTTCACTTAAGAGGATGGAATCAGATTTATGCTTGCTCCTAAATCGCACATCCCCTTGTTGATAAATAGACTTCCAATGGTGCAAGGTAGGAAAAAACTTCCTGGATCTTCCAACTTGGGAGGGAGTCCTTTTCTGATGAGTGCACTGCATTCTTCAGTGAGAAGTACAGTCTCCTTCTCTAGCCAGCTTCTTTTCTTGTTAATGAGTTCCTTCAAGAACTTGCCATATAAGGGCATTTGTTCCAATGCCTCAGTCAGGGGAATGTTTCTTTCCAACTTCTTGAAAGTCTCTAGGAATTTGCAGAAGTGTTGATCTTTGGGTTCTTTGTTGAGCCTCTGTGGATATGGCAGCGGAGGAATGAAGGCTTTCTCCTTTTTCTGTGCTTCTTCCTCTCTCTCATGTATATTAATAGGCTGGTCTTCTTTTCTTTTGGGGTTCTTTGTGTTCTTGTTTGGCACCATATTTTGATCATTGGCTTCCTCCGTATCTGTTGGCTTTTTGCTGCTCTCCACTTGTTTCCTTGTAGTGTCATTGTTGATCATCAATGTTCTCCCACTTCTTAACTGTATTGCCTTGCACTCTTCCTAAGAATTTGAAATTGTGTCACTTAGTAGTGAACTTGATGGTCTCTCTGTTGCAAAGTGTTTAAAGAGCTGGCCTATTTGTCTTTCCATGTTCTTGATAGAAGCTTGTTGATTCTTGCCCGTCATTTCTTGGTGTTTCCACATTTTATCTATCAAGGTTTCCAGGTTAGTGATTCTTTGAGATTCTGGTGATACTTGTGGTTGGTTGTGAGATGTGGGTGGTGGATGATAGGTGTTTTGGTTGATGGGTTGGTTATGGGTTGGATAATGGTTAGAGTTGGGGTAAGTGCTTTGCGGTTTTCTGAATGAATTTTGGTTGTTTTGCTGGTTGTTCCTTGGGTTATTTTGGGTTGTGTTTCTTTGCCATGGCTGTTGGTTATGGTTATGATTATCTCCCCATCTAAGGTTGGGGTGATTCTTCCAGGAAGGATTGTAGGTATCACCATAAACTTCATTCTGTCCAGAGTTTTGGTTATGCATGTACTGCACTTGCTCCTGTTGTTGCTCTTCTTGGCTTTCTTCATTCTGCACCCATACAGTTGATGAGTGGCTTGTGTTCACAGCTGCTACTTGAAGGCTATCAATCCTTTTGGCCATTTTTTCAAACTGTTGTTGAATTTATTGTTGCATCATCTTATTTTGAGCCAAAATGGAGTCTACTCCTTCCAGTTCTAGTACCCCCTTTCTCTGTGATGGTTGGCGGGTTCTTTGATGAGCAAAGAAATATTGATTGTTGGCCACCATGTCCACAAGATTCTGGGCTTCATCAGCAGTTTCCATCAGTTGTAATGAACCTCCAGCAGAGTGGTCTAATGCCTCTTGAGATTTCAATGTTAGGCCTTCATAGAAATTCTGCAGCACATCCCATTCATTGAACATCTCCGGAGGACACTTTTTGATTAATGCTTTGTATCTCTCCCATGTTTCATACAAGGATTCGGCATCTAATTGTGTGAATGTCTGCACCTCAGTTTTCAGCCTGATGATCCTTTGGGGTGGATAGAATTTGGCTAGAAATTTAGTCACTAAATCATCCCAACTAGTGATATTTCCTTGGGGAAAAGTTTCAAGCCATTGTGCAGCCTTGTCCCTTAATGAGAACGAAAACAGCAGAAGCTTGTAAGTTTCAGGATTCACGCCATTGGATTTGACAGTGTCACAAATCCTTAAGAAGGTAGATAAATGCTGGTTGGGATCTTCCAATGGGCTGCCTCCATAGGAACAATTGTTCTGGACAAGTGTAATGAGTTGTGGTTTTAGCTCAAAATTGTTTGCATTGACATTGGGGGTTAAGATGCTGCTTCCACAGTGTCTGGGATTTGCAAAAGTGTAGGAGGCCAACACTCTCCTCTGTGGTGGATTGAGATTAGATGGATCTCCTTCCATCTCATGATATTCTTCCTCAGATTCTTCCTCTCCAACAATACCTTTCCCTCTTTCAGCTCTTCTTAATCTCCTGAGAGTCCTCTGGTCAGCTTCGGATAAGATAGGAGTACCTCTCCCTGTACCTGACATACAAACAAAACAAGAGAAACACACAACCAGTGATACTTCAATCTATTGCTAGAATGAAGTTTTAGTTAGCTTAAGCAAAAATTTAAACAGTTAGTAGGTTAGTCAAAATTAAAGAAAAAGTGCTTGATCTAAACTACCACCTCACTTAATCATTGTCAATCTATTCAATCCCCAGCAACGGTGCCAAAAACTTGATGTGTATTTTTGGAAAACGAATTCCAAACACACAAATCTAACCGGCAAGTGTACCGGGTTGCATCAAGTAATAAAACTCACGGGAGTGAGGTCGATCTCACAAGGATTGAAGGATTGAGCAACTTTAGTTTAGTAGTTGAATTAGTCAAGCAAACAAGTGTTGATTGTGTGAAATTGTGTTGACAGGAATTAAATTGCATAGAATGTAAAGGGGAGTGGGTGATTTGCAGGAAATTAAAGGGAACAAAAAGAAAAAGAGCTGAATCTTAAAGTGCATGTAATGTAAATTGCAGAAACTTAAAGTGCAAGAAATATAAATGACTTGAAAAATAAAAGGGGAATGGGAATTGGATCTGCAGGAATTAAACAGGGAAAAGCAAAACTTAACAGAATGAAGAGTAATTGATGTAATTAGTTGAACCGGATCTCAAAACTAAAAGGAAAATAAACTTGGTGTAGTAATTAAACAAGGAAATTAAAATGGAAACCAATAGATCTCAGGACCCAAGAGACTAGATAACTACGTCTAGATCTCAATGCCTTCTTAGATCCAAATTTAGAGAGCGATTGCCAAATTAAAGAAGAGAGCAATGTAGAAATGTAAATTCAAGTTCAATTTTCCAGAAGCTGCAGTAAGAAAAACAGAGAGATCTCAAGGTGAGATTTAGACAGAATTTCCTCAATTCTTCAACACCCAAGACTCAAGACAAGTGTAGATGAAATTGAAAAATAAGAAAACTAAGGAAGAGAATTCAATTCTCCTTCCCCAAGACTCAGAATCTCCAAACAGCTCAAAACCCAAAAGCTCTCTACTGTGAATACTATGAAAATTCTTAAAGAAAACTCTAAAAAGAAAAGCTCCTAAAACTTCAAATCCTATGCTATTTATACACTTTCTTCCAATGATCATTAAGCCTTGAATTGGGCCTTTAGTCTTGATGGAATTGGGTTGATAGTAGCCTCCATTGATTGCTCTTGGTGTTGGGAAGAAATCCATTTGTGAACCGGGCCCTGAACCATTCACGTTTGAGTCAACGTTTGAGGCAAACGTTGACTCAAACGTCCCTTGTGTGAGGCATTATGCAGATGCCCTTCTTGCTGTCATCCACGTTTGAGCCAACGTTTGAGGTCAAACGTGAGCTCAAACGTAGTTCTTCCCAGGCCCCCTTTTTGGCCAACGTTTAGCCCAACATTTGAGGCAAACGTTGGCGCAAACGTGGCTCATCTAACCCATCAATCAAGGGTTCTCTTCCATGCTCTTTCTTGCCAAAATGTAGCCAACGTTTGACCTCACGTTTGAGGTAAACGTTGGCTGAAACGTTGCTGTGCCCAGGAGAGCTATTTCTCTTCTTTTTGGCACCAACGTTTGACCTCACGTTTGAGGCAAACGTTGGCGCAAACGTTGGCTCCTTCCCCTGTTTCTTCTTCAGCCAACGTTTGCCTCAACGTTTGAGGCAAACGTTGGCGCAAATGTTGGCGACATCCAGGGGTGTTCTTCAGCTGCTTCTCACGTTTGAGTTAACGTTTGAGGGAAACGTTAGCTCAAACGTTGATCCCTCTTTTCAAGCCTATTCTTGCGACCTTCTTCCAAGCTTTATTCCACCTATCATCAATCAACAATTGTATCAAAGCTATGCCATAATCATGAGAGTTGTTCTTCTTCTTGTCATATGAGCAATTATGGCACAAAAACTCATGAAAATGCATCAATTTATCCATGGTTGATTGAATCAAAGGAAACATGAAATTCAACCCAATTGGCTTACTTATGGCTTAAGAAAGTGCATAAAACTAAATGAAAACAAAGGAAAAAGACTAGTAAAACTAGGCTAAGGTGACTTGTCATCAGGTAGTCAAGAGCAAGCCAACTACATTGGGAATTCACCTAGGCAAAACCATGATCCATACTCCAAGACCTACAACCCTGGATGGAGGAATCACCCAAACCTTGGGTGGGGAAATCAACAAGACCAAAGCCTTGATCAAAGACGCCCAAATCCAAACAATGCAGCCACCCAACACTTCACATCTAGACCATATCAACACCCCCAAAACAACACCTCCCCACATTCATATCAAGGCCAGAATAACCCTACTCAGCCTGACCTGTCATCATTTGATGAAAGAATCTCAAGGATTGAGAATCTACTTGAAGGCCTAAGCAAGGAGATTCAAGACAACAAGGTCTTCAAGGAGGAAGTGTGAGCCAGTTTCAAGATCCAGGGAGACACAATCAAGAGGTTGGAATCTCAAGTAGGATATCTCTCTGAGCAAATTTCCAAACCCACAGATGGATTCCCAAGTGACACAGAGAAGAATTCGAGAGGTGAAACAAAGAAGGTAAGATGTGAAGATTACAAGATGGTCACTATAAGTGATAAGGAGACTGAGGACAAGCCAAGCAAGCTGTCAGAACAACCTGAAGATACCTCAGTAGAGGAGGTGAAAAAAGATTACCAAGAACCAGAAATCTCAAAACAGGAGTTGCTGAGACTCTATGCACCTTTTCCCCAACTGCTCAAGGGAGCTGTGGAGAGGAGAATATACTCAAGATTTCTTGACTTATTTGCATCTCTACATGAAGGAGTTGCTTCCCAGGAAAAGCTCACTCAAGGGAGGCCAAACTATAGTGATAAACAAGGAGTGCAGTGCCCTCATTCAACAGGATTGGAAGCAAGCAAGATTGGCATGGATGAGAGGGAATGCAAGAGGACACAAAGAAGACAAACAAGGAGGAAAGCATGGACATCCACAAGAGTAAAAGGTGGTGGAGTTCTTTCTTTGGTCCATCTTGTTCTAAGTTTTAAATAAGGAAGATATTGTATGAAATAGAACTTGCTTCCATGATTAGTTTAAACCTTTTTAAATTCTGTTTTTTTTTAAGTTTGTGTGTTGAAGAGGTCTCTGTGTGTT
The DNA here is from genome assembly GCF_000816755.2 of Arachis ipaensis. Lineage (NCBI taxonomy): Eukaryota > Viridiplantae > Streptophyta > Magnoliopsida > Fabales > Fabaceae > Arachis > Arachis ipaensis. The sequence goes on from NC_029791.2 coordinate 91,166,240, forward strand.
ACTTACTTCTATGCTTGTCCCTTTTGAATCAAATGAAAAGAGAATGATTGTTTTCAAAAGACCAGAGTGGAGTTCATACTAGGGAGTAAGTCCATGAGTTTGTGGTGCGGTCATAAGTTAGCTAAGTTGGTTCAACCATAAGGTGGGAAGACAACTATCTGTCATGAATACTATGCTTGAGACACACCCCATGAGACTAGATAAATAAGAAGATCCTAATAAGAAAAAGGGAAAGAACAATCAAAGTTGAGGAATAAAAGAAAAATAGTAAGCAATAAGGCTAGGCACCAATGGTTTTAATCTTGAAGCATGTGTCTGTGGTGCTCCTGTGTGAGGGATCTACTTGGATGAATAAGCTCTTAGGGGTGCCTTATCACTTGGTAACTTGGGTTAACTAACCCGGGATTATCAGCTGAAAGTCCACTATCAAGAGTAACCCTCACCACAGAGCATTTAGTAACCCAAAGAGGTGCT
>NC_029791.2:91167487-91171893 GCF_000816755.2 Arachis ipaensis
AAGATCCTAATAAGAAAAAGGGAAAGGACAATCAAAGTTGAGGAATAAAAGAAAAAAAGAGTAAGCAATAAGGCTAGGCACCAATGGTTTTAATCTTGAAGCATGTGTCTGTGGTGCTCCTGTGTGAGGGATCTACTTGGATGAATAAGCTCTTAGGGGTGCCTTATCACTTGGTAACTTGGGTTAACTAACCCGGGATTATCAGCTGAAAGTCCACTATCAAGAGTAACCCTCACCACAGAGCATTTAGTAACCCAAAGAGGTGTTGGACACCAAGGTCTCAAGAAAAGAAAATAAATAAACTATGTGCCTGTGGTGTGTATGTATGGGGGAGAGACTTGAGCAAGTAAGTCCTTAGGGGTGCTTCAACACCTAGCACCTTGAACCAACTGGTTCGGGAGTGTTGGCTGAAAGCTTATTTTAAAGAGTTGCACCCTTACAGAGCACTTAGCTTAAGAACAAAAATAAGCCCTCAAAAAACAACAAAAGGATCAATGAATAAAAGTCTCATGGGATGCAATAACAAGTGAGTATTCTAGGACATGATAAAGGTCTGAAAGCCAAGAATGAGCCTAAGTTGCTATGCATGAAACCACCATAAAACCAGGACATGACTTCCACAAGAATGACTCATGTCTCTTGGCATTTCTTTCATCATTCTCTTGTTCCAGTACTTTCTTGGGACAAGCAAGTTTTAAGTTTGGTGTTGTGATGCCAGGGCATTTTGGCCAGTTTCACTGACCTTTTCTTTACTGTTTTTAGGGTAGTTTCATGCATTTCCTTAGGAAATAAGCTAGTTTTGGGTAGATATTCACTTACATCTTGATTCAAGCATACATTGTGCATTTTACATGATTTCATGAGGATTTTGCAAGAATTTAAGGACAAATTGGACGTTGCATTTCCCATGACTTGGACTAGATCTTTGATGCACTTTATTGCTTAATTTCAGGACAAAGGAAGCAAAGAAGAACCACATTAGTGGCTACGTTAGTTGCACTAACATTAACACTAACGTGGAATGGGAGTAACTTGCAAAGTTAATGAGAAAAGTGATTACCAATAACGCTCTCGAAGCCATCATTGCCCAAGTTAAGAAATAGAGCCAACGTTAGTGACACTTAACATTATCACTAACGTTGAACCAAGATCATGAGTGGCCACATTAGAGTCCACGTTAACCTAGTTAACGTGGCCTCTAACGTTAAGAAGGAAGGGGGGAGCCAACGTTAGTGACACTCAACATTGTCACTAACGTTGGCCAAAGCACATTAAGCCACGTTGACTCCCACGTTAACCTAGTTAACGTGGAAGCTAACGTGAAGAAAGAAGGTGATCGCCAACATTAGTGACACCCAACATTGTGACTAACGTTGGACGGAGCCACACATGCCACGATGAGCCACGTTAACTCCCACGTTAACTTAGTTAACGTGGAAGCTAACGTGGATAAGGGAAGGATGAGCCAACGTTAGTGACACTCAACTTTGTCACTAACGTTGGAGATGGCTAGCAAGGCCACGTTAGAAGCCACGTTAACCTAGTTAACGTGGACTCTAACGTGGAAAATAGGGGCAATTTGGAACGTTAGTGACAATGGTAAATGTCACTAACGTTCTCGAAGGATGGCAAGCCTACGTTAAAAGAGCCACATTAACTAAGTTAACGTGGGCTAAACTAAGTTAACGTGGGCTCTAACGTAGGGAAGGGGGAGGCTTCTCAACGTTATTGGGAAAGTTGAGTCCCAATAACGTTTTGAGGTTAACGTGGCCTTTAACTTTCGTGAGGAACGTTAGTAAAAAAGGTGATTGTCACTAACGTTCTCGAACCCATATTTTCACTGAACGTTAACACCACTAACTTCCTGAGCCAAAGCCCCTGCACACTTCATACTTTCTCTCTGCAAGTAAAAGCTAAGCCCAATGAAGAAGAGAACTGCTTCCAACTCAAGATCCAAAGGCCCAAGACTTGAAGAATCAACTAGAAGAATAGAAGAGTAGTATATATAGGAGTATCTTTGAAATATTTTAGGGAGTTGGAAATTATAGGGAGACTCTTAGCATAGAACTACTCTCTGTATTTACTTTCTCTGTCTAGAACAGTCCTCTAATTAAAGTTGCTTGATCAATCAATCCTTGTGGGATTCGACCTCACTCTATTGTGAGTTTTTACTTGACGACAAATTCGGTACACTTGCCGAAGGGAATTTGTTGTGAGACAAGTTTTCCGTGCATCAATCCAACCATGTTCTAGCTCTGTCTCTTACAGCAAAAGGGAAGAGCATAAGTTTGTAGACCTCAGGATCAACCATTGGTCTTGACAGTGTCACAGATTTGCAGGAATTCAGCTAAGAACTGATGAGGATCTTCCAATGAAAGTCCATGAAACTTGCAATTCTGTTGCATTAGAGAAACTAATTGAGGCTTAAGCTCAAATTTGTTTGCTCCAATGGCACGAATTGAGATGCTTCTCCCATAGAAGTCGAGAGTAGGTGCAGTAAAGTCACCAAGCACCTTCCTTGCATTGTTGGCATTGTTGTTGTTTTCGGCTGCCATGTTTTCTTTTGAAGAGTTCTGTTAGGTCCTCTACAGAGAGTTGTGCTTTAGCTTCTCTTAGCTTTCACTTCAAGGTCCTTTCAGGTTTAGGATCAGTCTCAACAAGAATGCTTTTGTCCTTGCTCCTGCTCATAAGAAAGAGAAGAGAACAAGAAAGCTTCTCTTAGCTTTCTTTTAAAGTTGATTACTTGACTAACAAGAAATTAGAAGATATGATTCTAGAATTAAAACTTTTGATCCTTTCTTAATAGGCAAGTTACAACTAGAAAATTTTGAATTATTTTATTAATTGTAGCAAGGATTTTCGAAAATAGTAAAAAAAATATAAAATAGAAAGAAATTGATTTTGAGAAAATATGATTGAAAAGATATGATTTAAAAAAGATTTGATTTTGAAAAATTATGAAAACTTGAAAAAAATTTGAATTCAAAACAAAATCTTCCCTCCAGTGTCATCCTGGCGTTAAACGCCCAGAATGGCATCCATTCTGGCGTTTAACACCCAAAATGCTACCTTTTGGGGCATTAAACGCCCAGCCAGGTACCCTGGCTGGCGTTTAAATTCCAGTTTTCCTTCTTCAATAGGCGTTTTGAACGCCCAGCTTTTTCTCTGGGATTCCTCTGCTGCATGTTCTTAATCTTTAATTCTCTGTATTATTGACTTGAAAAGACATAATTTTGAAAAATTTTTGGATTTTTAATGATGAGGAACAATCAAAATACAATTAAACATGGAAAACTAAGATCAAATACATAATGCATGCAAGACACCAAACTTAAAAGTTTGTATATTACTGACTATAACAATTTGAAAAATGCATATGAGAAACAACAAAACACTCAAGACAAGAGAAATTAAAGATCAGAGCAATGAAATCATCAAGAACAACTTGAAGATCAATGAAGAACTTAATTCATATATTCGAAAAATGCAAGAAGAATAAAGACATGCAATTGACACCAAACTTAAAAATTGATATCAGACTCAAACAAGAAACATAAAATATTTTTTATTTTTATGGTTTTATAAAATTTTTTGTGATTTTTCGAAAATTGAGTGGAAAAGAAAATAAAGGGATTCAAAATTTTTAATAAGAATTCTAGGAATCATTGCAATGCTAGTCTAAGACTCCGGTCCAGGAATTAGACATGGCTTACTAGCCAGCCAAGCTTTCAATGAAAGCTCCGGTCCAAAACACTAGACATGGCCGATGGCCAGCCAAGCTTTAGCAGATCATTACTAACAACAGCAAAATTGATAGAAATCAACAAGCTCTTGTGATGATAAGTTGAAACCTCGGTCCAATAAGATTAGACATGGCTTCACAGCCAGCCAGACTTCAACAGATCATCATGAAACTCTAGAATTCATTCTTAAAAACTCTGAGGAACAAAATAGAAAATTTTTTTGTATTTTAAAAAAAATTTCAAAAATAAAAAGTAAAATTACCTAATCTAAGCAACAAGATGAACCGTCAGTTGTCCAAACTCGAACAATCCCCGGCAATGGCGCCAAAAACTTAGTGCACGAAATTGTGATCATCAACAATGGTGCCAAAGACTTGGAGCTCTCAAACGTGAATCACACTTTGTCACAATTCCGCACAACTAACCAGCAAGTGCACTGGGTCGTCCAAGTAATAAACCTTACGCGAGTAAGGGTCGATCCCACGGAGACTGTCAGCTTAAAGCAAGCTATGGTCATCTTGTAAATCTCAGTCAGGCGGATTCAAATGGTTATGGAGGATTGATAATTAAAAGATAAATAAAACATAAAATAAAGATAGAGATACTTATGTAATTCATTGGTGAGAATTTCAGATAAGCGTATGAAGATGCTTTGTTCCTCCT
>NC_029791.2:91173207-91230979 GCF_000816755.2 Arachis ipaensis
GAATCACACTTTGTCACAATTCCGCACAACTAACCAGCAAGTGCACTGGGTCGTCCAAGTAATATCTTACAGGGTCGATGGTCGATCCCACGGAGACTGTCAGCTTAAAGCAAGCTATGGTCATCTTGTAAATCTCAGTCAGGCGGATTCAAATGGTTATTGATAATTAAAATAAAACATAAAGTAAAGATAGAGATACTTATGTAATTCATTGGTGGATTTTAGATAAGCGTATGAAGATGCTTTGTTCCTCCTAAACCTCTGCTTTCCTGTTGCCTTCTTCCAATCATTCATACTCCTTTCCATGGCAAGCTTTATGTTGGGCATCACCGTTGTCAATGGCTACTTCCCATCCTCTCAGTGAAAATGTTCTACGCACGCTGTCACCGCACGGCTAATCATCTGTCGGTTTTCGATCATGTTGGAATAGGATCCATTGATCCTTTTGCATCTGTCACACGCCCAACACTCGCGAATTTGAAGCTTGTCACAGCCATCCCTTCCCAGATCCTACTCAGAATACCACAGACAAGGTTTAGACGTTCCGGATCTCAGGAATGGCCGCCAATAATTCTAGCCTATACCACGAAGGTTCCAATCGTAGATTAGAAACCCAAGAGATACGCATTCAAGCCATTGCTAGTAGAACAGAGGTGGTTGTCAGGCACATATTCATAGGTGAGAATGATGATGAGTGTCACGGATCATCAAATTCATCAAGTTGAAGAAAGAATGAATATCTTAGAGAAGAAGTAGGCGTGAATTAAATAGAAAAATAGTAGTACTTTACATTAATTCATGAAGAACAGCAGAGCTCCACACCTTAATCTATGGTGTGTAGAAACTCCACCATTGAAAATACAAAAGTGATAATGGTGGTCATTGGCTTCGGCCCTAGAGAGGGAACCAGAAGAACCAAGATTTAAAAGTATCATAGTAAAAGGTCCTATTTATAGAGAACTAGTAGCCTAGGGTTTACAAGAATGAGTAAATGATGCAGAAATCCACTTTGGGGCCCACTTGGTGTGTGCTTGGGCTGAGCATTGAAGCTTCCATGTGTAGATAATTTTCTTGGAGTTAAACGCCAGCTTTTGTGCCAGTTTGGGTGTTTAACTCCAGCTTTTATGCCAGTTCTGGCGTTTTGACGCCAGAATTTTTATGCTGACTTAGAACGCCAGTTTGAGCCATCAAATCTTAGGTAAAGTATAGACTAATATATATGGCTGGAAAGCCCAGGAAGTCTACTTTCCAACGCAATTGAGAGCGTGCCAATTGGGCTTCTGTAGCTCCAGAAAATCTACTTCGAGTGCAGGGAGGTCAGAATCCAACAGCATCTACAGTCCTTTTTCAGCATCTGAATCAGATTTTTGCTCAGGTCCCTAAATTTCAGCCAGAAAATACCTGAAATCACAGAAAAATACACAAACTCATAGTAAAGTCCAGAAAAGTGAATTTTAAATAAAAAATAATAAAAATGTAATAAAAACTAACTAAAATATACTAAAAACATACTAAAAATAATGCCAAAAGGCGTATAAATTATCTGCTCATCAGTCCACAAGAGGCACCCGAATAGGGGTGCAGTTGTGGTACTTTCTGGGTTTCTCAGTAGGTTGGTTTTCTTTCTTCCTGGACTCTTTATCCTTGTCCCGAGGTGGGTAGTAGAATCCAGTCTTTGAGGTTTCTCCTAATCGGGGGTTTTCCTCCATGTTAATGTACTTTTCTGCCCGCTCTTATAACTCGTTTAGAGATGTTGGGTGCTTTTTGGATATGGAGTGGCTAAAGGGTCCTCCTCGCAGGCCATTGATGAGACCCATAATGGCTGCTTCTATTGGAAGATTTTGTATATCCAGACATGCTTTGTTGAATCTTTCCATGTAATTGCAGAGGCTTTCCCGATCTCCTTGCTTAATCCCTAGCAGGCTTGGAGCATGCTTCGCTTTGTCTTTCTAGATGGAGAATCTAACTAAGAAATTCTTGGCAAGGTCATCGAAGCTTGCTATCGATCTTGGCGGCAAGCTGTCAAACCACTTGATTGCCGTCTTGGTCAAAGTAGTCGGGATGTCTTTACAACGGATTGCATCTGAGGCATCCGTAAGATACATTCGACTTCTGAAATTTCTGAGAAGATGGCTCGGATCAGACGTACCGTCATACAGGGTCATGTTAGGGGCTTTGAAGTCCTTCAGAACTTTAGCTTTCTTGATCTCCTTTGTGAATGGGTCTTGATCTTTGTGGGGGCTATCTTCGCGGCTGGATTGAATGGTCTTAGTTTTGAGGTTGGCTTCGAGCTTTAGGAGCTTGTCCTCCAGCTCTCGACGCTGTCTTGTTTCTCTCCGGAGGTCTCTCTCGGCTTCTCGTTGCCGCTTAGCTTCCTGCTCGAGTTGTTTAAGGCGACCTTGTTGTTCATGGATTGCATCTAAGATCTCTGTGTTTGGGGTTTGCTTGTCTCCCTGGGGTTGAGGTTTTTCCTTTGATGCAGCATCCGTGTTCTTATGCGTCGTTCTTTCTTCCAAACCAGAGTCATGATCGTTGTCAGGATTGTCTGCCATGATGGTGGGATGACTTCTAGGTTCCCCGGCAATGGCGCCAATATTCCGAGGGTTACCTGAAACTGAAGGTCGACCTCGGATGAGATCTACGAGTGTGATCGGAGCCGCTGGGTCCGTGAAGAACAGAAGATTGATGGTTCAGAGGTTATAAAAACTCTCGTTGTAAGTATAGTTACTAAACCAAGCTATCAACCTTTCTTACAAACGTTTTGGGTGTCATACGTAACAAACCCCTTTAAAAATTGTTAACCGAGTATTCAAACCTCGGGTCGTCTTCTCAAGGAACTGCAAGGAAGTATGTTCTTATTACTGGCTATAAAAGTTGTAATCGGGGTTAAAAAGGTGAGAAGCAAGTGATTTAAATGACAAGAAAAGTAGATGGCAATTGAAATAAATAAACACTGTAAAGCAACTTTTGGCAAGGTAAGAGAAATTGGAAGTCCAACTTGGTTATCTCCCTCAACAATAATGAAAGTTGAATCTAAATTCCACTTAGTTAACCTTTACTAAAGTAAAGGAAAGTCAAGGGACTAATTAGTTTGACCTTCGAATCCTATTTATTTTCCTAAGAAAAAGTTGGGATTATTGAAGTTTAGTTCAATTAGCAAGATAACGATTATCAATTATGCTGAGTTTAATAGTGTTGAGTTACTGATTTCTTAACCAAGACCAAAAGGGAGAAAGTAAAATTGTTGGAATAAAAATGTCCTTAGATGGGAAGCAATGGTAACACAAATTAAGGAGAAAGCAATCAATAACTGAAACACCTCAAATAATCATTAATTCAAATCATAACATGGGAAGGATTCATAAGTCAAGTTGGCAACATTTATAGGTACGAATAAAAGCATTAAAGTAAATATTAAACCTGGATCGAGAGTCACTCTTACAAACTAAGAGAAGTCCTAAATCCTAATCCTAATCCTAAGAGAGAAAGGAGAGAACCTCTCTCAAACTAAATCTAAATCATGGAAAATGAAAATTGGTGAGCTCCCCTTAAATGGATGCATTCCCCCACTTCATAACCTCTGGTCTATGCCTTCTGGAGTTGCATTTGGGCCAAAAAGGGCTTCAGAATTCGCTATGAGCATTTTCTGCAATTTTTGGTGCGTGGCCTTTGTCACGCGTCCGCGTGGGTCACGCGGTCGCGTTATTCGGAGCATTTCCTTCCGACGCGGTCGCGTCAGTCATGCGATTGTGTCATGTGCGTTCTGCTTAAGGCGCGCGGTCGCGTCAGTCATGCGGCCGCGTCACTGCTGATTCGCGCTTGGCACGCGATCGCTTCGTCCATGCGATCGCGTGGATGCCAGTTTCTTTAAAAGCTCCGTTTTGTGCTTTCCTTCCATTTTTGTATGTTTCCTTTTCCATCCTTTAAGTCATTCTGCCTTAGAAAATCTGAAACTACTCAACACACTAATCACGGCATCGAATGGAAATAAAGGTAATTAAAATAATTAATATTAAAGCTTAGGAAACATGTTTTTCACATGCATCACATAATAAGGAAGGGAAAGTAAAACCATGCAATTAATATGAATAAGTGGGTGAAGGATTGAATAAATCACTCAAATTAAGCACAAAATATATCATAAAATATGGGTTTATCAACCTCCCCACACTTAAACAATAGCATGTCCTCATGCTAAATTCAAAGTAAAAAGTAAGGTTAAAGTGGTGGAGTGTTATGCAATGCAACCTATTCTAAATGCATCTACCTAAATGAGTCATGCAATTCCAATTTATCCACAAATATATAAGGCTTACATGTAGTCAAATCAATTCACATTCTCAAGGAGTCATATATATATATATATATATAACCCTTAAATAATAAAGCATTTTAGCAAATGAGATGGGAAATAAAAATATTGTACAAACTTGCAAAACAATTAGTAAATTAAGCACAGATATATGTTGATGAGTTATTGAACCCTCACTGGAATTTGTGTTTACCCTCTAGTCACTCAGTGTTTATTGGGTTCATTCACTCTATTTTTCTTTTTATTCTTACTTTCCATAACTTTGTTCTTCATCTAACCAATCAACAATTATAGAGTACAGTCATACCAAAAGTCATGAGGTCTTTAATTAAGGTTGTAATGGGGCCAAGGTAAAGGTAAGGATATATGTATAAGGCTAAGTGAGCTAATAAGTGAATCCTTAATTAGACTAAGATCTCACCTAACATACATATTTAGTAGAACAAGCTTTTTTACCAATTTTCCCATATTATCCCACTTGTTGTTACATGCTCATGTTTCAATTTTTGTTTTTATCCCTTGTGCATTACTTTTATTTTGCATTGGGGAATTTTTTTGTATCCCCTTTTATTGAATGCTGAAAAATAACTTTTTTTTATGCACATAGTAATTGATCACTTCGATTTCTCATGAGCATGCTTCCCAAATTTTCTGAATTATTTTATTTCCTTCAACTTTTCTACCTTTTGTTTCTATCATCCATGTTCCCAATAGGTTTCCCACATTTTAATCTATAGATAATTTTCTATCTTAAGCTAACCAAGGATTCAACTTATGATTTTATTTTGTTTTTCTGCTTAAGGCTAGTAGTGTGGCTAAATAGAATAAAAGGGATTTTAAAGGCTCAAGGGGGCTAACATGGGTGATGTGAAAGGTAGGTTATTTTGGGGTAAGTGAGCTAAAATCAAATGATGGCCTTAATCATTCTTTTGGCATGTATCTATATTCTATAATTGGACATATAGATTAAAGCAAAGTAAAGAACATCAGAATAAAAAGAAACGAAACACACAGGAATGAAATTATGGTTTGAATGCAACCATACAATTAAGCTCAATACTCACAGGCTGTGTGTTCTCTAACTCAAGCATCATATATCATTCATATATGTTATGCAGGTTTAGTTAAAAATTCCCATTATTCTCATAAAAAAAATTATTTATGGTAGCCTTTAAAGTTTTAATGTTCCTCCTTGATGAAATGTTCTCAACTTAACTATATGATGTAATGCTATATATACAAGGTTTATGGATTTAAATCTGTTATGTTCAATTTCCTAGCTTACTTCCTTTTTATAATTTTCAATTTAAACTATGCTATCTTATGCTAAAAAGGGTAAACTATACTAATTAATCCACTAATAAGTCAGAATTGCAAACTAAACTAAATAACTAAAAATATGAACTAGAAATGCAAAATGCAAAAGTAGAGTAAAAATACATAAAAGCAGCAATGTATAAGTAAAAAAAATACAGAAAAATATCCAAAATAAAAGAAAAAGAGATGTAGTGGTTCACCAAAATAAAAATGCCAGAGATGGCGACCTCCCCACACTTAAAATGAAGCATCGTCCCTGATGCTCAGTCAAGCCGAGTGTGAAGGGGTGTCATCACTGGTAGGGATGGTAGCTGGAGGCTCTGTGGTGGTGGTGGGCTGAGGGTCTGGCTGCTGTAGAGGCGGTGCTGACTGGATCGGGATCTCCAGATCTGTAGCCTCTATCTGATGCGTAACCTCCTGATGTGGGGCAGCCTACTCTGTGTCTGCCTGCTGATGGGTCTCCTCCTGGAAGTGAGTCTCTTCCTCGTGCGCATCCTCCTCCTCCTCTGATGGCTCTGATGGTGTGTCGGGCTCGGAGGGGATGTCACCACCCTGTCGGATCATCAGCTTCAGATGCGAATAGCGTCGCTGGCTGCGCCGCTCTAATCTCTCATACCGGCGCCGGTTACGGCGCTCCATCTGATCAAGCTGTCGGAATAGGCGGTGCACGAGGTGGTATACGGGCTCAGAGGCAGGTGGAGGTGCAATGGTAGCAGCAGGGGCAGTAATGGCAGCTGTGGATGAAGAGGGTCCAGCAGATGGTGGGGCTGTCTCATCAGTAGCAGTGAAGGGTGGTGGTCTGTAGCCCAAAGCAAGGAAGTTTTGGCTGTGAGGAATGATCTTCCTGCAGTTCGCCGCTGGTGGTCTCTCATCAGCATCCTCCCATGGCACGTCAGCTCGATGGCCTAGCTGTGTAACTAGATATGGAAAAGGGAGGGTGTCGCGGACATGGACCCTGGCCATAAAATTTCGGATAAAGCGTGGTAGATAAAGGTCCTTACCCTCCAGTACACACCATAGGAGGGTAATCATAGCAGCTGGGATCTCCGTCTCGTGAGTACTCGGCATCACATAATTACTCAAGATCTGGTGCCATAACCGAGACTCAGCATTTAAGTACGCCCTCTTGATCCCTCTAGGCATGGTGGTGTCCTGACCCATCTCCCAAGGAACAGTCGGGTCGAGAGCTATCCGTGCCTTTACAGCATCCCAATCAAACTGCATCAGGCGCATGTCCTCCTCAGCCTTTGAATAACCATCAGGCTGATCGGACTTGGCTGGGAGCTGGAGAATGTCCTCTATGGCCTCCTCAGTGACTAGAATTTGTTTTCCTCACAAGTTCACTACATCTAAGGTGGTGATGTAGTAGTTGCAGTAGAATTCCTGGACCCAAGATGCATTAACCTCTGTCAATGTTCTCTCCAGAAAGAACCAGTCTCTTTGCTTGATTTGCTCAGTGGTGTACTGCTGGAGTGCTTCTGAAATCTTCAGAGTTCTCTCTAGGTATAGATTCCTGGAGTTTGCAAATACCGAATACTTCAGCTCACAGTACCGGTTTGCAAATTTTATGGAATCATTTGCAGGGAGCAGCTAGTCAGCTTTTTCCTGCTGTGTAAAGTTCTTCTCCCGCCATGAGGAATCATGCATGAGAGCAATGATGGACTGGGAGGAATCTCCTCTCTTGCGCTTGCCAGTAGCCTTGCCTTTTCCTTTCCTTTGTGAGGTAGACATCCTGAAAAATGGGAAACCAGGAGATGGATAAAAATAGGGAAGCAAATAGGCAATTAAACAAAGAAAACTCAAAGCGGCCAAGGAGAATTAGAATGAGGTAAATGAGTCAAGTAAATGTGCATTAAGGATTGTTTAGTAGTATAAAATTTGAAAAGGAAGAATTGACAATCCAAAATGTATCAGAATTCAAGTTAAATAGAAAAAAAAATCAGTATGCCATGGTTAGAAAGTTAGCGGAAAGTAAAAAAAATCAGAAAAGAGATTTTGAAAAGGTTAGTATGGTTAGAATTTGAAAAAGAAGTTAGTAAATTAAAATTAGTGAGTCAGTAAGTGGCATAAAGAAAATAGTCCATGTAACAAGGTTTCACAATTATGACTAAAAATAACTCAAAACCTAACAAGGAAAACATGGTGATGTTGATTCAAAGAGATATAAAGAAAGCAAGAATTGGAATCAGAATATCACAGATGCAGTTTATAAACCAGGAAATCAAAGAGGATAGGAAAGTCTGCCATAGCATTCATGAAATGGTTTGGGTAAGGCAGAGGACAACAGAGTTTAGATTGCCAAACCAAAACATGAATGAAAATAGTTCACAAAAAATTTGGGCAGCATTCCGGCTAAAATTGGATTGTCCCGGAAAGTAAACAGCAAACAAGGCAGTTCATATGAATTAAAAAAACTTGCTGCAGTTAGCTATAATTAATAGAAACAGGAAAATTCAGAGTAACAAGCAGCAAATGCAGGAAATCACAGCATATGAACAAGGTCACAGGAACAGCAGAATTGCAGTTAGATAAAACAGAAGCATGAACAGTGCAAGTAAACAGACCTAGATCCACTAACCACAGCCTAAGCTACCTAACAATCTAAAAATCCACTACAGCATGCATTTCTATCTATCCTAATTAAGAACAGAAATAGAAAAAAAATTGTAAAATAACTGTGAAGGACAGAAAGGTGGCGTTCATCGGAACCTGGTAGGCGTGAGGAGTAGAATGGGGTAAGAAAGCGGCTGGGTGGTGGCTGCGGCGGCGTCCGGCGTGGTGGAGGGGTACGGCGGCACGGTGGCGGCTGAGGGGGCAGCGCGGCTGGGTTGGGTGCGGCGGTGTGAGGTGGGCAGTGGCGGAGGGCAGTGGCGGAGAAGGAGGGAGAAAGAGGAAGAAGGAGAAAGAAAGAAGGGGAGGGAGGAAGGGGGTCGGTGGCGGCGGCGTCTGGGCAGCGGCGGCGACTGGGTGGTGGTCGGGGCGGCGACAATGGTGGTTGGGTGGTGGTTGAGAGAAGAGGGGCAGAGAGGGAGAAGAGGGTTGGGGGGAGGGGTTGCGCGGCTGATAGGGTTCGCGTGGCTGGGAGGGTTATATTTTCGAATCTACGCGGTCGCGTGTTTGGGGTGAAAATGGGAGTGACGCGATCGTGTAGGTCGCGCGATTGCGTGAGAGGGGTAGGAGAGGGGATGACGCGATCGCGTGGGTCGCGCGATCGCATGAAAGGGATGGAAGAGGGGATGACGCGATCACGTGGGTCACGCGATCGCGTCGCTGGACATTGTGCTAAACGCACGACTCCAGCACCGTTTCAGCGCAACTCTCTGTCTCGTCCTAGGGTGTTGTGCAATCCATGCGACGCGATCGCGTCGCTCACGCGGTCGCGTGGGATTGGTTTTGTGCAAGTGACGCGATCGCATGGGGCATGCGATCGCGTGGGCCAATTTGTGCATAACGCACAAGGGCCGCACGATTCCAGCCTAACTCTCTGGACGTTGGATTTTTTTTTACGCCAATCTTCAAGGCACGCGGCCGCGTGGATGATGCGGTCGCGTGGATAGTGTATTCGCAGTATGACGCGATCGCATGGGGCATGCGGTCGCGTCGTGCATCCCTTTTTTTTTAAGGAGAATGTAGTATGCAGAATGCAATGATTAATATGAATGTTATGCATGATTCCAGGTTCAATAAAATGAAATAAAATTCGAAAACACACAAAACTAAATAAAATTAAAATTGCAAAAGGAACGATCATACCATGGTGGGTTGTCTCCCACCTAGCACTTTTAGTTAAAGTCCTTAAGTTGGACATTGGAGGAGCTTCCTGCTATGGCGGCTTATGTTTAAATTCATCCAAAAATCTCCACCAGTGCTTGGTATGCCAATAGCCTCCGGGGTCCCATACTAGGCATGTAAAGCTTCTGAGCAGCTTTAGACAAATTTTCAGGCTCCCGGGGTGACAAATGTCAGAATAGATTCCAGGATTCCAAGCTTTGCTATTAAATCCGCCTCCGTCTTGATCTATATGTTTCCATCCGGGCGGTTTAAAAAGTAGAATCTCACCATGGTGACCAAACGTTCTTCGTGATCCATGCAATGGAGCATGATACCAATCCGTGTACTTCGAGGTGAAGCGTGGGACCTTACTTAACCTTGTGCACCAACTCTGAGTACGAGCTATTTCTCTCTTACTGTTAAAGCCGCAAAGAGCTCTAAGCTGGCCATCTGTTTCAAGCAAACCATATTCAAGTGAATAAGTAAAGTTAAAGGTTAAGGATTGTACCCACTTGAAGCTTGTATTAGGTGGTAATGGCCTTAGGATAGGTGTTTCTGGTGGTTCTGTAAGTTCTACTCCCTTTGGTTCTTCTGTGAATTTCTCCACTTCCTCGCAAGGTTCTACAATTGTATCTGTGTCCTGGTCAAAGTCTTCTCTGTCTTCCTCGTCACTTGAGTCATAGATTGGAGGTTGAGAGAAATCTACCTCCGCATCATCTTCATATTTACTTGGGGAAGATTCTTTGATCTCAGAGAATTCGCTTGCGGATGCAAGTTCATTACTAAGAGAATTTGACTTGTGACTATCATCATCAAGGGAATTTGTGTCCTGGATTATTCCGTCTGATTCGCCATAAACAACTTGCCTTGGAGGTTGTACAATATCCTCCTTAGCATCAACTGTAGCGTCGTTGACGGAGTTCTTCTCAGTTCTGGATTCCCATGGAGGTTCAGCATCTCCTAGATCTTCAACCAACTCTTCTTCTTGAACAATGACAGCTTCTTCTACTTGTTCTAGTACGAATTCATTCTCTGTCTTGTCCACTGGAGTTTCTGGTATCTCCTTTATGTTACGCTCTTCGTTAGACTGTTCACATGGGGCTGTGGCTGATCCTTGTGTATTTGAGCGCCTAGAAACCCATTGAATTACTACTTGCTCCATTTGTCAAATGGTTGTTTGAAATTTATTTACTGTTTCCTTTAGGCGAACCTCTGCTTCTCGTGTTGCCGGACTTGGACATGATACAAAGAAAAGTGGTGGTGGTTGGGAGTGATTAGATTGGTACTGGGGTAAGGAAGGATCATATGGTGGCGAATGGTGAAGAGAAGCTTGTGAGTGTGGTGGTTTGAGGTTATATTGAAAGGATGGTTTATATGCACGGGGTGGGGCTTGTTGGTAGTTACAAGGTTGTCCACCATATCTTTCAGTTGGGTATGCACGGTAGAATGGTCTTTGTCCAGGATATCTCGGAGGGTGTTGCTGCCTAAAGGGTTGATTAGCTCCTCTTGGCTCCATCCATCCTTGATTGGTCTGACCTTGATGCATACTCCTGCTGTAACTTCTATTTCCTTCAACAAATTTAGAACCAAACTCAAAGCGAGAGGGGTGAGAGTTCATGGTAGCAATTAAGGATAAAAAGGAAAAACAAAAATAGAGAAACAAGCAAAAGAAAAATATTTACAATAACCAATAATAAGGCACACGTTAGCAGTTCCCCGGCAACGGTGCCATTTTGAAGAACCGAAGATTGATGGTTCAGAGGTTATAAAAACTCTCGTTGTAAGTATAGTTACTAAACCAAGCAATCAACCTTTCTTACAAACGTTTTGGGTGTCACAAGTAACAAACCCCTTTAAAAATTGTTCACCGAGTATTCAAACCTCGGGTCGTCTTCTCAAGGAACTGCAAGAAAGTATGTTCCTATTACTGGCTATAAAGGTTGTAATCGGGGTTTAGAAGGTGAGAAGCAAGTGATTTAAATGACAAGTAAAGTAGATGGCAGTTGAAATAAATAAACACTGTAAAGCAACTTTTGGCAACGTAAGAGAAATTGGAAGTCCAACTTGGTTATCTCCCTCAACAATAATGAAAGTTGAATCTAAATTCCACTTAGTTAACCTTTAATAAAGTAAAGGAAAGTCAAGGGACTAATTAGTTTGACCTTCGAATCCTATTTATTTTCCTAAGAAAAAGTTGGGATTATTGAAGTTCAGTTCAATTTGCAAGATAACGATTATCAATTATGCTGAGTTTAATAATGTTGAGTTACTGATTTCTTAACCAAGACCAAAAGGGAAAAAGTAAAATTGTTGGAATAAAAATGTCCTTAGATGGGAAACAATGGTAACACAAATTAAGGAGAAAGCAATCAATAACTGAAATACCTCAAATAATCATTATTTCAAATCATAACATGGGAAGGATTCATAAGTCAAGTTGGCAACATTTATAGGTACGAATAAAAGCATTAAAGTAAATATTAAACCTGGATCGAGAGTCACTCTTACAAACTAAGAGAAGTCCTAAATCCTAATCCTAATCCTAAGAGAGAGAGAGGAGAGAACCTCTCTCAAACTAAATCTAAATCATGGAAAGTGAAAATTGGCGAGCTCCCCCTGAATGGATGCATTCCCCCACTTCATAACCTCTGGTCTATGCCTTCTGGACTTGGATTTGGGCCAAAAAGGGCTTCAGAATTCGCTATGAGTGTTTTCTGCAATTTCTGGTGCGTGGCCTTTGTCACGCGTCCGCGTGGGTCACGCGGTCGCGTCATTCGGAGCATTTTCTTGCCACGCGGTCGCGCCAGTCATGCGACCGCGTCATGTGCGTTCTGCTTAAGGCGCGCGGTCGCGTCAGTCATGCGGCTGCGTCGCTGCTGATTTGCGCTTGGCACGCGATCGCTTCGTCCATGCGATCGCGTGGATGCCAGTTTCTTCAGAAGCTCCGTTTTGTGCTTTCCTTCCATTTTTGTATGTTTCCTTTTCCATCGTTTAAGTCATTCTGCCTTAGAAAATCTAAAACTACTCAACACATAATCACGGCATCGAATGGAAATAAAGGTAATTAAAATAATTAATATTAAAGCTTAGGAAACATGTTTTTCACATACATCACATAATAAGGAATGGAAAGTAAAACCATGCAATTAATATGAATAAGTGGGTGAATGATTGAATAAATCACTCAAATTAAGCACAAAATATATCATAAAATATGGGTTTATCAGTCCGACTTGCTGAATCCTGAGATGCTACTGATCCTTGTTCACTGGAGGGTGGTGGTACCTGCAAGAGACTCCGATGCTTAAGTTAGCACGGGCTTTAGGCAGGTTTTTTGTGTAGAATCAGAGTATGAGTTATACTTGGGGGCTCCAGTGTATTTATAGTAGTGTGGACTGACCCTTCTTGAGATAAGCTAGTTATCTTATCTTATCTTGGGCGAGGTCACTGATAATGAGATTTTTGCTCGATGGTCTATAATTTCTTCTTATAGAAAGAATTACTTCGTTGTAAGCATACCTCCAAACCAATAAACAATTCTCACATCAAAAATATTGGTTGTCACAAATATAAACCCCAATAAGAATTAACCGAAGTATTTAGACTCCGGATTGTCTCACGAGGAATTGCAATGAAGTGTTTAATTTTTGGCTATGAAGAAGCAAGGGGGTTTGATTTTGATGATTGACAAGAAAATATAAAAGCAAGAAAGTAAAATAACAAGAACTAATAAAAGAAATGGAAAGAACTCTTGGCTAGACTTAGGTAATTGAGATCACCATCCTTGTCTACAAACCAAATATTGACAATTATGAGGAACCAAGCTCATTAAGTTTACTTCTATACTTGAAGTTTATCAAATAGGCTTGATCACATCAACCCTTAAGTCCCAACCTATCTACTAATTAGATTAGTAGTGGGTTAGTGTCACCAAGGGTTCTCAAATCACCAATTCAATGAGACCCAATGACTCAAGATCACTCAATTTCCTTAGCCTAGGCCAAGAGTCAAGAAAACTACTCAAAAACTAGAGGAAACATTTTATCAAACACATAGTGTGCAAGAAAAGTAAACATTATAAAATGCAAGAATTAAAGGAAATCCATAACCAACATAAACAAGAAATCAACAATACCAATCAAGATCAACATAAAAGAAACATAGAAACATAAATTTGTATTAAAGGAAAATTAAGATCCAACAAGGTTCATGAACATAAAAGCAACAAAATAAAGGAAATGAACAAGAGAAACTAAGAAGATTAAGATATAATAACAAGAAATTAAGAGAGAAAGCTAAATCAAAACAAGGATTAAAAGTTGGATCTAAGAAAATTAAACCTAAACTATCCTAAATTCTAGAGAGAAGGGAGAGCTTCTCTCTCTAGAATTCTAGCCTAAAACATGATGAAAACTAAACTATGACTACTTGGTTCATTACCCCTCCAATCTTTGGGTTCAATAGCATCAGAAATGAGTTGGATTGGGCCCAAAATGAGCTACAAATCGCCCCCAACGAGTTGCCCAAAATGGACCTACGCTGATCCATCGGCGTGTTCAAGTCATGTGCGCATATAAGCCTCTATACATCAGGAAACTATATAAAATTTTATATTATTTCGATACCCCGGATGTTAGCTTTCCAACGTAACTAGAACCGCCTCATTTGGACCTATGTAGCTCAAGTTATGGTCGATTGAGTGCGAAGAGGTCAGGCTTGATAGCTTTGCGGTTCCTTCATTTCTTCATGAGTTCTCCCACTTTGCATGATTTTCTCCTCACGTCTTCCATCCAATAGTTTCCTTATGAACCTGAAATCACTCAACAAACATATCAAGGCATCGAATGGAATTAAAGTAAGTTAAATTTAGCTATTTTAAGGCCTAAAAAGCATGTTTTCACACTTAAGCACAGATCTAGGAAGAATTACAAAACCATGCTATTTCATTGAATAAATGTGAGAAAAGTTGATAAAATCCCCCAAATTAAGCACAAAATAAACCACAAAATCGGGATTTATCAGTCACCTATCTTTTCCAGCCGCCTTTAGAGTGGACTGCGTTCTTCTATTTAGGCCTGCTTGGGCCACTATGGCAATTTGGCCGAACTCTTTTGGGAAGAGGTCGGTGACGACTGATAAACTCCAATTTTGTGGTTTATCTTGTGCTTATTTTGGGGGGATTTTATCACCTTTTCTCACATTTATTCAATAAAATAGCACGGTTTTGTAATTCTCCCTTGAATTGTGCTTAAATGTGAAAACATGCTTTTTAGGCCCTAAAATTGGTAATTTTAATTCACTTTAATTCCATTCGATGCCTTGATGTATTTGTTAAGTGATTTCAGGTTCATAGGGCAAGTATTGGATGGAAGAAGTGAGGAGAAAAGCATGCAAGCGGGAGAACAAATGAAGAAATGAAGGAACCGGAAAGCTGTCAAGCCCGACCTCTTCACACTCAATCGACCATAACTTGAGCTACAGAGGTCCAAATGAGGCGGTTCCAGTTGCGTTGGAAAGCTAACATCCGGGGCTTCGAAATAATATAAAATTTGCCATATGTTGCTTTGCGTTAAGGGGCGCGCACGCGCCATGTACGCGTGCGCACCGATTCTGTCGTGGCCCACTAAGGTGAAATCGCCCCCAGCGATTTTTGAAGCACTTTGGGCCCAACCCAAGTCATTTCTAATGCTATTTCATGCAGAATTCAAGCTTGGGCAAGGGGGGAGCAATTAGTTTAGCCAATATGAGCCTTTAGTTAGATTTCTAGAGAGAGAAGCTCCCTCTTCTCTCTAGAATTAGGTTAGGTTAATCTCTTCTAGATCTAGGTCCAATTACATGTTTTCATCTTGTTTCTGTTATGATTTCTTGTTCCTACTAATTGATTCTCTTAGTTTTCATGTTAATTTCTCTTTTATGTTCATGGATTCTATTGTTGGATTTGATTTACTTTTAATGCAATTTAATGTTTAATGTTCTTTTAATTGTTGATTTGAGTAGTGATTTACTTTCCTTGCAATTGATAGTTGTAGATTTTACTATTTCTTGCTCATTTATTATGCTTTCTTTTTATGCCTTCCAAGTGTTTGACAAAATGCTTGGTTGGATGATAGAGTAGATTTTGAGCATTCTTGGCTTGGAAAGAGTAATTAGGCAATCTTGAGTCATGAAAACCCAACTCATGTTGGTGATCTAGAGTTGTTAGCTAATATTGTTTCCGTTGACGCTAATCTTTTGCTAATTCAATTAGTGAGTTGATTAGAACTTTTGGATTGAGATTAGCTAGTCTTGTTAGACTTTCTCTCATGGAAGATATCCTATATCTTCTTCCAATGTTG
Source organism: Arachis ipaensis (assembly GCF_000816755.2). Taxonomy (NCBI): domain Eukaryota; kingdom Viridiplantae; phylum Streptophyta; class Magnoliopsida; order Fabales; family Fabaceae; genus Arachis; species Arachis ipaensis. The sequence continues at coordinate 91,188,943 of NC_029791.2, forward strand.
GAAATGACGTAATGAGATAAATTCTTGTTTATATTTGTGACATGATTAATTAGTCTTGTTTGACTTTCTCCCTATTTGTTGGAGTTGACTAAATAAAATGAATTAATCATTGCATGACTAGGATAGAAAGCCTATGATCTCAATTCATTGCCATGAATGTCTCCCTTTATTACTTGCTTTCCTTAATTTCTTGTTTGATTTACTTTTTTTGCCATTTAAATTCTTACCCATTTAATTTCTTGCCCTCATATCAATCAAAACCCCCTATACCCCTTCATAGCCAATAAACATACACTTCATTGCAATTCCTTGTGAGACGACCCGGAGTCTAAATACTCCGGTTAATTCTTATTGGGGTTTGTTAATTGTGACAACCAATATTTTTTGATTGGGAGGATTGTTTGTTGGTGTAGAACTATACTTGCAACGAAAATTCATTCATTTGAGGAAATTCTATACCGACACGACAATTTTCTTAAATCAACGACCAATCTAGCAAGAGGTCGGTCACTTTGTTTCCGTCCAACCCAGACCGTATAGCTCGATACAGGGTATGAACAGATAGGATGTTGTTGTTTTAAATCAAACACTTTGTTATGTCTGTATTATCTAGTCGGCTTAAACTCCGCGGCCTAGACTAGTACTCTTTTGATTTTTAGACATATATATATAGACTTGTGCCCTATGCTTTTAGTTATCGTGTGAACATTTTGCACTTTTCTATCTCTGTTTTAAGCTTTATTTCTTCATTGGATTTCTAGTATTATGAATTCTTTCTATATATTATATTATTTGGGCTTTAGAAATGTCGTGGCACTTTGTTATCCTTTTTTTTACGGCATGAGGTAAGGCTTATGGTAATAGGGTGTTACACAATACATGGCGCTTCCTCAGAAAGCAATAAACTCCAATGCATGACTCTTCTATAGATAGCCACCAACTACAATGCACAGCTCTACCTCGGAGAGCCGTCATCTACACTACTTGACTTTGTCATGGAAAGCCAGTGATAAACCCCAATTTTGTGGTTTATCTTGTGTAGAATTTGGGGTGATTTATCAATATTTTCTACACTTATTCATATAAATTGCATGGTTTTGTGCTTCTATTCCGAGGGTTACCTAAAATTGAAGGTCGATCTCGGACGAGATCTTTGAGTGTGATCGGAGCTTTTGGGTCCGACTTGCTGAATCTTGAGATGCTGCTGATACTTGGTCGCCGGAGGGTGGTGGTACCTACAAGAGACTCCGATGCTTAAGTTAGCACCGGCTTTAGGTAAGTTTTTTATAGAATTGGAGTATGAGTTATACCTGGGTGCTCCAGTGTATTTATAGTAGTGTGGAGTGACCTTCCTTTAGATAAGTTTTTTATCTTATCTTATCTTTTGTAGGCAAGATCACCTATCTTTTGGTCAGCCGTCTCCAGGTGGGCTGTGATCCTCTGCTTTAGGCCAACTTGGGCCTCCATTGCGAGTTTGTCCGAGCTCTTTACGAAGAGATTTGTGACAACCAACCTTTACAAGAAGTCGGTCGTTTTGACGTCATCCAACCCGAGCCGTATAGCTCGGCCCAGGGTATGAACAGTGCCCCTGCTTGAGCTTCGATCTTCTCCTTGAGGTCGTGTTTTTAGACTTTGACCCCTTTGAGGAAGTCCTGCTCGAGCATTGCTTTAGTTGGTTTTGTGTAGCTCCCCCTTGGGTGAATCTAACGTTGCTTCTGCTTTAATGCGAAGCGTTTCTAGTCTTTTAATTGCGGCGTGCTTTTGGGATGCGTTTAGCTTCCTTCCCATTTAATAAGGTTTTTAATTTTCTTTTGCCATTCTCTTCCCTCCTTTCAATTTTGAATTTAGAGAAGTTTTCTTTCTTCCTTCTGCTTTCTTGTTTGCGAGAGACTTTTGTTCGTCTGGCTCCTCCTTCTTTGCTTCCGGTTTGCCCCCATCTTTCTTCTTTCTTTGGAGTTCCAAAGAGTCTGTTGGACCGTTCATGCTCTTTGCTGCGCATCCGTTGTTACCTCTTGTTCTTCTTTTCAGGTTGGTATTTTACTTCATACCTTTTCTTTTTTATGCGTTTTAATAACTGCTGCATGCAATCTTTTTGGAAAAGATTGAAGCTTTCTGCATGTCTTTATTTTCCTTCAAAGTTGTGATCTTTTTTATCTTGCTGTTTATGGGAAGAAAAGTTGGTATCTAGGTTTCTGTTTGCCTCCTTGTGTTTTCTGTTGTTTGAGAGGGTTAGGGCTTTTGCGTCGTTTCCTTCTCTGCATTCTGCCCTTGTTGTTGCCTCCAAAGGGTGCCCCTGGGCTTTTGATGTTGACTCGTTATTCTTTGTGAGTCCTGGGGTTCCCTTTTGTTGCCATACTTGATGCTGGTTGGTTATTCCTTTGTTTTCTGTTGCTGTCTGAGTTATTTCTGGTAGTGACTCATTTTATTTTTCTTGCTGTAGGTGTAGTTGCTTTATGTCTTCTCGTAAGAACATTATCGAGATGTCCACTAAAGTTCCTGCTAGTATGGCCGACTGCTTAGATTCGATAGTGTTGATGTGCGTCACTGTGGCTGACCCTAAGTAATGTGAGAAGCTTAGGCGATTTCATAGGATTTGTAGTAGTGGAGATGATGAGAAGAATTATGAGCTAATCTCGCCCGACCCTGAGGAGAGAGTTAGCTTTTCACCCTTAGGTCCAACAGAGTGCCCTTTTTTCTATGCCTATGACTACTTCTTTAGCCTACTAGGTATTACCCTTCCTTTCATTGAATTTGAGGCCGATCTCTTGTGAAACTGTAACATTGCTCCATCGCAACTTCACCCGAATTCTTGGGCGTTTATGAAGATCTTCCAGCTATTGTGTCAGAAGCTGGGTGTCCGACCTTCCTTATCTCTTTTTCTTTACCTATTTGTGCTGACTAAACTTGGGGTGGCCAAGATGAAAGCTTCTTGGATCTCCTTCCGAGCTACCCAGGGGAAGAAAGTATTTTCAATGTTTGATGACTCTTTTCGTGACTTCAAGAATTACTACTTCAAAGTCCGAGCTGTTGAGGGTGCTCGGCCTTCTTTTTAGATGAGAACGATGAGCCGACCTTTCCTTTATAGTGGCAAAAAGAACCTGTAGTTCTTAAGTATCTCTGGGAGAGTTTAGATAAGGTAGAACAGGCCTTTGTGGGTGTTTTAGAGGAATATTGGGGGGAACCTTCTCATCTGGATACGAAGAGATTTATAGGAGATCCTTCCCTCTTTTGTGCTGATCTAGGTAGCATCCGACCTCTTTCTTTACTGATAACTTTCTTCTATTGTCTGTGAATTTATCCCTTTTTCAACTGTGTAATTGTTTCCTTGGCTTCTTTTTAGAGATGGTTAAATCTTCGAATTCTATAAGGTCTTTTCGAAAGGCCAAGAAGGCGGTTGATAAACCACTTTTTTATGGTTTATCTTGTACTCAATTGAGTGGTTTTTATCAAGTCTTTGCACACTTATTCATATGAATTGCATGATTTTACAATTCCTACCCAATTTTATTCTATGATTGAAAACTTGCTTCCTAAGCCTTTAAATTATATACTTTTGATCCCCCTTTCTACCATTCGATGCTGTGATCTGTGTGTTAAGTGTTTTTAGGTTTTATAAGGGCAGGAATGGCTTAGAGGATAGAGAGAAAGCATGCAAAAATGGAAGGAGCACAAGAAATAAAGTAGACAGCCAGTGAGAAGTGACGCGCACGCATGGCTCACGCGTGCACGTGAATTAGAGTATGCACGGCGACGCGTGCGCGTACCTGACACATACGCGTGACACACGAAGATGATCAGCGACGCGTACGCGTGACTGATGTATACGCATGATAAGGAATATTTCCAATCGACGCGTACGCGTGACTGACATGTACGCATGACGTGCACTACCTGCAGAAAATGCTGGGGGCAAATTTGGGCTGAGTTTGGACCCAGTTTCGGCCCAGAAACACAGACTAGAGCCAGGGGACAGGCAGAGACTCAACACACATTCTCATTCGCATAGTTTTTAGTTTTTAGTTTTGAATCTTAGAGAGAAATTACGACTTGCTCTAGGTTTCATTTACATTCATAGAATTCTAGTTTTATGATTTTGCTTTGGATATTGAGAAGTGTCACCTCCGTTGAAGTTTCCATTATTCTAGTTTGCTTTCTTATTCATTTACTCTTTTGATTACTTATTAACCCTGTTCAGACACGTATGTTGCATTTTGGAATTTATTAATGCAAAGGATTATTTTTACTTTTAATTAATTTTCAGTTATTATTTATCATGTCTTCCTTTTATTCTCTTTTTAATTCTGTGCAAGTAATTTTCATGTCAATGGAGTAGACTTCCAACTTGACTTGGGGGTTGATTAAAAGGAAACCCTTAAGTTGGAATACTCAAGTGTCAATTTTGATTGGAAGTTGTTGGCTAACTTTCTGGTCTCTGACACTAATCCATCCTTAGGAGAGGATTAGGACTTGGGATTCAGAGTTGGTTAGTTAGTTGCTTGACTTTCCATTATTCAGTAAAGGATAACTAAGTAGAACAATAACCTTTTACTATTACACTTGGGAAAATCCAACAAGGATAGAACTTCCAATTAATCTTCTCCTGGTCAAGGCTTTTATTTCATTGAATAAATTCCCTCATAATTTTCATTGCCTTAAATTACAATCATTTGATTTCTTGTTCTCCAACTCTTAAAAATTCTCAGAAAATTCTTGACTAATAAAATAGCACTCTTTTGTCAACTCGTTGGGAGACGACCTGGGATTTCTACTCCCAGTATTTTTATTATAATTTTGTGACAACCCTTTCTAAATTGATAAGCGGATTTTCGTCGGTTAAGAAATGTACTTACAACGCCGTTCTATTTATAAATTCTTAATCGGCTAATTTCTGCCGCATCAATTTTCGGCGCCGTTGCCGGGGAGTTGCAATTGCGTGCTAAATTATTAGTTGGTGTAAATATTTTTTATTTTTGCATATTTTATTTTATTTTATTACCATGAACTGTATATTTCTTTCATTGAATGATGCATTTGCTGCCTGATCTGGGCTTAGCCGCGTTTGATCCTGAAATTGAAAGAACTATTTTACGTATTAGGCGAGTGATGAGCGGATAATTTATACGCTTTTTGGTATTATTTTTAGTATGTTTTTAGTATATTTTAGTTAGTTTTTATTATGTTTTTGTTAGTTTTTAAATAAAAATCACATTTCTAAACTTTACTATGAGTTTGTGTGTTTTTCTGTGATTTCAGGTATTTTCTGGCTAAAATTGACGGACCTGAGCAAAAATCTGATTTAGAGGCTGAAAAAGGACTACAAATGCTGTTGGATTCTGAACTCCCTGCACTTGAAGTGGATTTTCTAGAGCTACAAAAGCTCAATTGGCAAGCTCTCAATTGCATTGGAAAGTAGAGATCTTGGGCTTTCCAGCAATATATAATAGTCCATACTTTGCCCGAGATTTGATGGCCCAAACCAGCGTTCCAAGTCAGCATAGAAATTCTGGCGTCAAAACGCCAGAACTAGCATGAAAGCTGGAGTTAAACGCCCAAACTGGCACAAAAGCTGGCGTTTAACTCCAAGAAAAGTCTCTACACGTGAAAGCTTCAATGCTCAGCCCAAGCACACACCAAGTGGGCCCGGAAGTGGATTCTGCATCATTTACTCATTTCTGTAAACCCTAGGTTACTAGTTTTCTACAAATAGGACCTTTTGCTATTGTATTTTACACACTTGAGAATACTTTTCATGTTTGGGAGGCTGGCCATTCGGCCATGCCTAGACCTTTAGTTCTTATGTATTTTCAACAGTAGAGTTTCTACACACCATAGATTAAGGTGTGGAGCTCTGCTATTCCTTGTGAATTAATGCAAAGTACTATTGTTTTTCTATTCAATTCAAGCCTATTTCTTCTCTAAGATATACACTTGTTCTTCAACCTTAAGGATGTGATGATCCGTGACACTCACCATCATTCTCACCTATGAACACGTGGCTGACAACCACCTCTGTTCTACTTGCAATAGCTTGAGTGCGTATCTCTTAGCCTCCTAATTCATGACGCATGGTTGCCTCGCCTGACAATCGAGCCTTCCATTCCATGAGATTAGAGTCTTCGCGGTATAGGCTAGAATCAATTGGCAGCATTCCTGAGATCTGGAAAGTCTAAACCTTGTCTATGGTATTGCGAGTAGGATCAGGGAAGGGATGACTGCGACGAGCTTCAAACTCGCGAGTGTTGGGCGTAATGACAGACGCAAAAGGATTAATAGATCCTATTCCAACATGATCGAGAACCAACAGCTGATTAGCCGTGCGGTGACAGCGCATTTGGAACATTTTCACTGAGAGGATGGAGGTAGCCATTGACAACGGTGAAACCCAACATAAACTTGCCATGGAAAGGAGTATGAATGATTGGAAGAAGGAAATAGGAAAGCAGAGGTTCAGAAGGAACAAAGCATCTTCATACGCTTATCTGAAATTCTCACCAATGAACTACATAAGTATCTCTATCCTATTTTATGTTTTATTCATATTTTAATTATCAATTCTCCATAACCATTTGAATCTACCTGACTGAGATTTACAAGATGACCATAGCTTGCTTCAAGCCGACAATCTCCGTGGGATCGACCCTTACTCACGTAAGGTTTATTACTTGGACGACCCAGTGCACTTGTTGGTTAGTTGTGCGGAGTTGTGACAAGAAGTTGAGATTACAATTGTGCATACCAAGATGTTGGCGCCATTGATGATCACAATTTCGTGCACCAAGTTTTTGGCGCCGTTGCCGGGGATTGTTCGAGTTTGGACAACTGACGGTTCATCTTGTTGCTCAGATTAGGTAATTTTATTTTATATTTAAGCTTTTTACTTTTTAATTTTCAAAAAAAAATTTCAAAAAAAAAAATTTATATTTTTTATTTCTATTTTGTTCTTCAGAACTTTTAAGAATGAATTCTAGAGTTTCATGATGATTTGTTGAAGTCTGGCTGGCTGAGAAGCCATGTCTAATCTTTTGGACCGAGGTTTCAACTTATCATCACAAGGGCTTGTTGATTTCTATTAATCTTGCTGTTGAACGTAATGGTTTGCTAAAGCTTGGCTGGTGATAAACCACTATTTCATGGTTTATATTGTGTTTATTTGTGTGGTTTTATCATGATCTTTGCCCACTTATTCATTAAATAAGCATGCATTTATATTTCCTTCCTAAAGATGTTTTATGGTTGAAAACTTGCTTCCTAGAGACTTTTAATTATGTATTTTATTTCTCCCTTATTCCATTCGATGCCGTGATCTGTGTGTTAACTGTTTCAGGCTTTATAGGGCATGAATGAGTTGGAGATTGGAAGGGAAGCCTGCCAAAATGGAAGGAACACAAGAAATTGAGGAGATGACCAGTGAGAAGCGACGCGGCCGTATGGATGACGCGACCGCGCGGAAGAGAGTAATCTGAAGCAACGCGGCCGCATGGATGACGCGACTGTGCGGATGGAACAGCACGAGTGACGCAGCCACATGGACGACGCGTCCGCGTGGCAAGGCAGAAACGCGAATGACGCGTCCACATGAGCGATGCGATCGCATGACGTGCGCGACCTGCATAATTTGCAGATTCGCTGGGGGCGATTTCGGGCCCTATTTTGACCTAGTTTTCGGCCCGGAACAGCAGACTAGAGCCAGAGAACATGCAGAAAACAAAGAAAACATTCATTCTACACAGTTTTAGTTTTAGATCTAGTTTTACTCCTCCTCTAGGTTTTCTCTCTACACATTCATAGTTCTTAGGATTTTAGTTTCTCTAGCTTTTTGCATTGGGATATTGAGAAGAGTTATTCTAGTTCGTTTTCTTTACTTGGCTTACTCTTCCATGTTCCTTGCTTTGTTTAATTTTACCATTGGAATATTTTTAGGATTATTTAATACAAAAATCACTTTTTTTTGTTTACAATGTCTTTCTTTAATTCCTTTTCATATGCTACGAATTTTACCTTTACAATGAGTGAGTAGTTCCCTAACTTGATGAGGAGTTGATTGAAAGGAACCCTTGAGTTGTAAGGTTCAAGAGAAAGATTGTAATTGGGTTATTGTTGGATTGCTCTCTAATTCCTGACACCAATCCCCCCCAGAGTGGATTGGGACTTGTGAATAGAACAGCATTCTAACTAGTTTTACCTTCCTTTACTTAGTATAGGATAACTAAACAAAACAACTCTCAGTTGTCAATTAATCTTAAGAATGTTCCATCAAGAATAGGGCTTCCATGTAATCAACTCTCAGTCAAGGCTTTTATTTACATTATTCAATTTCATCAATTTAATTTCCTGTTTACTCAACTCAAACCTTTTCAAAAACATCTGATTAATAAAATAGCGCTCTTTCTTGCAACTCGTTGGGAGACGACCTGGATTCATACTCCCAGTATTTTAAATTTCAATTTTCTGTGACACCTTTCTAAATTGAGCGGTGGATTTCTGGCGAGTTAAGAACTTTACTTGCAACGCATATATTCTAATAATTTTTAATTCACCAATTTTTGCCCGCATCAATTTTTGGCGCCGTTGCCGGGAAGTTGCAATAGAGTGCTAAAGTTATTAATTAGAATTTATTTATTTGTATTTTATTTTATTTTGCTACTATGAGCTTCCTGTTTCTTTTGTCAAATGACGCATTCACTTCCTGATCCGCACTTGCTAATTGAAAGGACTATTTCACGAATAAGGTGAGCTCGGCGTCGGTTAGTCCGCTCTGAGGGCGGATCTGAAAGTGAACTTGAGGAAGAAACCTGCTCCCGTTCTACTAATTCGGTTGTTTCACGTGCAGACGACATGGCAGAACCTAGGAGAGTTACCATCCAAGAGGAAGGAGCCTCTAATTTTACAATGCAACCGTTTCAAGCGCATCACCTAGCGGTGGCTACAGATTTTGAAATAAAGACCGCACTGCTCAATTTGATGCCCAAGTTTCATGGCTTACCTGCTCAAGAGCCCATCAAGCACCTGAGAGATTTCCAGGCAGCCTGTTCTACTGTCAGGCGTGATGGTACAGATGAAACTTCAATTCTGCTGAAAGTTTTCCCGTTTTCTCTTGAGGGAAAAGCAAGAAAGTGGTACTACACTCAACCCCTAGCAAATGTATCCAACTGGGATACGCTCAGAAAAGAGTTTTTGGAGAAATTCTTTCCATCTGAAGTTACTGATAAACTAAGGAAAGACATTTTCATAATTGTTCAAGATGACAACGAGACTCTCTTTGAATACTGGGAGCGCTTCAATAATCTTTTGGAAGCATGCCCCCACCACATGATTGACAAGATAGTGTTACTCAGCTATATCACACAGGGTATGAGGCCCCAAGATAAGACCATATTGGAAAGTGCTAGCAATGGGTCTATGAAGAAGTACAAGACCACTGATGAGGCATGGCAATTGATCAGCGACTTAGCTGAATCCACTAGGAACCACAAACAGAAGCAAGGCCATTCAAAAGCCGTTGCAGAAGTATCCTCTAGCAGAGAGACTGCTGCTCTAACTCAGAGTATCTGTGAGATGACCAACTTGCTGAAGAAGATGCAATTGAATCAACAACAAGTTCAGCAAGCTCAACCTTCTCCAGCACAGCAAAGCCAACAGTTAGTCCCACAAAGAGTTTGCGGAATTTGTGCTGATTATAGCCATTATACTGATGAATGCCCGCAACTCCAACAGGAAGACAACATGGTGGCATCCACTCATAACTTCTATGACCGCCCCAACCAAGGGTACAATCAAGGTGGAAATCATAACCATGGATGGCAGGACAATTCTAACTAGAATTGGAGGGACAACAATAATAGAGGAGGCAAGGATAATCAGGGAAATCAGAGGTGGAATAATAACAACAACAGATAGCAGAACCAACCTTACAGAGCACCTCACCTGAGGCAATCCCAAGGACCACAGAATACCCAACAGCAGACCTCTCAATTTACTCATTCTTCTTTATCTCCTAATGAAGAGTTACTACAATCTTTTGAGCGGAGACAACAGACCATGGAAAATAACATTATGAATAACATTAATGTCAGTCTGAATGGTCTGACCTCTACTTTGCAAGCTCTTGTTTCACAGATTGGATCAATGCAAAATTCTAGTAACCAACCTTCAAGCTCCACTGGAATCCCTTCTCAACCATTACCCAATCCAAAGGGAGGCATTAATGCCATCACCCTAACGTCCAGAACCACACTGCAGGAGAGGAATCAGGAGGAGCCAAGCTCACCAGAATACACCTCAGCGGAAGAGGTAGTAGAAATAGAAGATGTCGAAGAAGAAGAGGACATACAGGACATAGCTGAAGAAGAAGAAGTGCAACCACAAGAGGAAGCACCAAAAGACGCAGACACTGCACAAAACACTACTCCCATTCCCTTTCCACAACTTGCAAGGAAGCCCAAGAAGCAACTGGAACCCGATCCCAAAATGGTAGAAATATTCAAAAAGGTTGAGGTAACCGTTCCTCTTTTTGATGTTATTCAACAAGTACCTAAATATGCATAGTTTCTAAAAGATTTATGTATACAAAAGGACAAAATTCATGAATTAGAAACTATTCCTTTAGGTAGTTCCATATCTACTTTAATGGGAGGATTACCTTAGAAGTGTAGTGACCCAGGTCCTTGTATAGTTAGTTGTACTATTGGTGGAGTAGTAATTTATGATTGCATGTGTGATTTAGGAGCCTGTGTTAGTATAATGCCTTTATCTATATATGATATTTTAAGGCTCCCTCCCTTAAAAAGGTCGACAGCTCGTTTTGTGTTAGCAGATAAAAGCATTATTACAGTGGCTGGAGTTGCTGAAGATGTTTTAGTGAACATTAAAGGGCTCACATTTCCCACTGATTTTTATATCTTGGAGATGCCCCATAATGACTCAGATAAGCCATCATCAATCCTACTTGGAAGACCATTCCTGAAGACATCAAAATTCAAATTGGATGCTTTTTCAGGAACATACTCCTTTAAAATAGATGGCCGCATAGTAATCTTCAATCTAAATGGAGTCATAAACAACCCTCCAGAAGATCATTCTATCTTCCAGTGTGATGTCATAGATGAAACTGTAGCTGCAGTTCACAAGGAAGAATTAGAAAAGAGGCACACTGGACAAGGTCCAAGTGTGGGGACCCTCTTAACTGACAATGAGGGCATTTCGCCATTTTCACAAGCCCCAGATAATCCAGAGCCCGCCCATGATCAAAAGTTAGAATTGAAACCTCTCCCTCCACATCTCAAATATGCTTATCTTGAGGATGAGCAGAAGTTTTCGGTTATTATTGCAAGGGAACTGACTTCTCAACAAGAAGAGTAGTTACTTGATGTACTGAGGAAGCATAAGAAGGCAATTGGGTGGAGTTTGGCAGACATAGTGGGAATCAACCCTCAAGTATGCGAGCATAGAATATTTCTAGAAGAGGGAGCAAGACCTGTCCATCAACCCCAAAGAAGATTGAATCCCACCATCCTAGAAGTTGTCAAAAAGGAAGTGACCAGACTATTGGAAGCAGGTATCATATATCCCATTTCAGACAGTGAATGGGTTAGCCCAGTACAAGTGGTGCCCAAGAAGTCTGGAGTCACTACAGTGAAGAATGAGCACAGAGAGCTCATAGCAACTAGAGTTCAGAACGCTTGGAGAGTCTGCATTGATTACAGGCATCTCAACCAAGCTACCCGTAAGGATCACTACCCACTTCCATTCATTGATCAAATGCTGGATCACCTGTCAGGTAAATCACATTATTGCTTTTTAGATGGTTACACAGGTTATTTCCAGATTCATATAGCTCTTGAGGATCAGGAAAAGACCACTTTTACATGTTCTTTTGGGACTTATGCTTACAAGAGAATGCCCTTTGGCTTGTGCAATGCACCAACTACTTTCCAAAGGTGTATGATGAGTCTTTTCTCTGATCTTATTGAGGACTGTATGGAAGTTTTTATGGATGATTTTAGCGTTTATGGTGATTCTTTTAGCCTTTGCTTAGATGGATTATCTAGAGTATTGGATAGATGTGTTAGTACAAACCTTGTATTAAATTTTGAAAAATGTCACTTTATGGTAAAACAAGGGATTGTACTAGGACATGTGGTATCTAATACTGGCATTTCTGTAGACCCAGCAAAGGTGAATGTTATTTCTAGTTTACCTTAACCCTCTTCTGTGAGGGAAGTCCGTTCGTTCCTTGGCCATGCAGGTTTTTACATGAGATTTATTAAGGACTTTAGTAAGGTAGCACTTTCCTTATCCAGATTACTACAGAAGGATATTGAGTTCGAGTTCGGTGAAGATTGCAAGCAAGCGTTTCATAAGCTGAAGGCCGCCCTGACTCAAGCCCCAATTGTGAGAGGACCAGACTGGAGCCAGCCATTTGAAATCATGTGCGACGCTTCCACCCATGCAGTAGGAGCAGCGCTGGCTCAGCGTGAAGGTAAGGACCCTTTTGTTATTGCTTATGCGTCTAAGACTTTAGACACTGCCCAATCCAATTATACTACTACTGAGAAAGAGCTTCTTGCTATTGTTTTTGCTCTCGATAAATTCCGAGCTTATTTACTTGGTACTAGAGTAATAGTGTATTCGGATCATGCAGCTTTAAAGTATCTATTATCTAAAATGGAGACCAAACCAAGACTTATACGTTGGATACTGCTATTACAAGAATTTGATTTAGAAATAAAGGATAGGAGTGGTAACCAGAATTTAGTGGCAGACCACTTGACTCTCCTTGAGCACATTAAGGATGATTCTACTCCTATAGATGATAATTTTCCATTTGATAACCTGCAAGCAGTATCTGAGGTATCTCCTTGGTATGCACCTGTAGCTAATTATCTAGTTAGCCGCACATTTCCTCCAAACTTTTCTAAGCACCAAAGAGACAAGCTGAAAAGCGAGTCTAAATATTATATATGGGATGACCCATATTTATGGAGATGTGGCGCTGATCAGGTAATCAGACGGTGTGTGCCTCAATCAGAATTCCAGTCCATCTTAGAGGCCTGTCACTCATCTGAGAGTGGAGGACATTTTGGCCCCCAAAGAACTGCTAGAAAAATCTTAGACTGTGGATTCTGGAGGCCTACTCTTTTTAGAGACGCTGCTGAATTTTGTAAATCTTGCCTCCCATGCCAAAAATTTGGTAATATATCCAAGAGGGATGAGATGCCTCAACAATATATGCTTTTCTATGAAATCTTTGATGTTTGAGGCATTGACTTCATGGGTCCATTTCCAAATTCTAATGGTTATTTTTACATATTGTTAGCTGTGGATTACATTTCCAAATGGGTGGAAGCAATTCCTACCCGCACTGATGATGCTAAAACTGTTGTTTCCTTTGTGAGAAACCATATTATCTGTCTCTTTGGATCCCCACGAGCAATCGTGAGTGATCAAGGCACCCACTTTTGTAACAGGAGACTAACAAGGCTAATGAAGAAGCACGGGATAATTCATAAGGTTGCAGCAGCATACCATCCTCAGACCAATGGGCAAGCCGAGGTATCAAATAGAGAGATAAAGCGTATCTTACAGAAGATAGTAAAGCCTCATAGAAGAGACTGGAGCACCAGGCTACAAGATGCACTCTGGGCTTACAGAATAGCATACAGAACACCCATTGGGATGAGTCCTTTTCGTTTAGTTTATCGAAAGGCTTGTCATCTCCGGGTAGAAATAGAGCACAAAGCCTTTTGGGCAGTCAAGGAGTGCAATATGGGAATTGAGAAAGCCGGAGCTGAAAGGAAGTTGCAACTGCAAGAACTGGAGAGCCTTCGCCTAGAAGCTTATGAGAACTCAAGACTACACAAGGAGAAGATGAAGGCTGTACATGACCAGAACATCAAGAGGAAAGAGTTCCAACCTGGGGACTCAGTCCTCCTTTATAAATCTCGACTGAGGCTCATGCCAGGCAAGTTGAGATCAAGATGGGAAGGTCCATACAGAGTAGAGAAGGCCAAACCGTACGGAGTTTATCACCTTATCCATCCTTCGAGCTCGGAGCTTATCAAAGTTAATGGACATCGTTTAAAGCTGTACCATGGCAAAAAGTGGAAGAAAGACAAGGAACTCGAGATCTTCCTCTTGGAAGATCCCCACATAGCCACAGACTGAGCTAGTGGAGTGTCCAACTTACAGACGTTAAAGCAAAGTGCTAGGTGGGAGACAACCCACCATGGTATGATCGCTCTTTTCTTTATTTTTAGTTTTTCATATTCAATAACTCTTCTCTTTATCAGTACTAATTGCATCTGCATCTGCATATTTATATATATAAAAAAAGAGCTATGCGAAGCGACCGCATCAGCGATGCGTCCGCGTGGTAAGGAGAGGAGAGAAAAATCAGAACGAACAGAGAGTCATGCTGGAGCGTGGCTGGAGGAGTGCCAGTGGCACAAAGCAGCCCATGCGACCGCATCGCCGACGCGTTCGCATCGTATAGGCATAATGACCTCCCACGCGACCGCGTGCCCCACGCGGCCGTGTGCCCTGATTTTCGACGTAAAATGGGTGCACAGCTGAAAGTTGTGCTAGAGTGGTGCTGGACTGGCGCTGGACGCGCAATCCCCCTCACGCGACCGCGTGCCCCACGCGGCAGCATCGTACCCCATAAACTGCCCACTCACGCGATCGCATGCCCCACGCAATCGCGTCCCCCCAATTTTGGCAAATACATCAATTTGAACAGAGAGTTGTGCAAGCGCGAGGCTGCACTCGCGCCAGAAGCCTAACATGGGTCACGCGACCGCGTGACCGACGCGATCGCGTCACCTTACTTGAAGCGCAAGTCGCGTGACCGCATGCTCCATGCGATCGCGTCGCTTGCGGCGCACAGTTTTCCTACTTTTGCCAAATATCTTATCTTTCTCTTCTCCAAATCCTAATTTTTCTTTTCCCTCTTTATTTCTTCCTCCTCCCTTCTTCCTTCTATCTCACCTTTCACTCTCTCTCCCTCACCTCCATTAACAAGGTTTTATTTTCTTCTTCACCCTTTTCTTTTCTATCATTCTTCCTATTTTTTATGTTATTTTCTTTTCTTTTCTTTTTCTTTTCATTATTCATATTTTCTTTCTTCTTATTTCCTTTTTACATGGTGTTAGAATTTTATTTGAGTCATTATTCTTCATTATATGCTTGTGGATTGTTGCAAATTGTTTGGCAATTATATATTATTTTCTTTAAAGGGTTGCTTGCATGTTCACTTTAATACTTTCTATACCTTCTTCACCTTGCATGCTATGTGTTTGTGAAAAAGCCCATATGGCATTACGCACTTCTCTATGTTATTCTACTATTCAATGGTTGCTTTTTGTAACGACCCAATTTCTGGTATGTCATGATCATACTAAACTGAGCGCTACCAACTTGTCTTCCTAATTATTATCTATTATTTATCATATGAGCCTGATTCATTGTTAAAAATGTAGTTAATTTGCGAGGTACTTTTTTTTAAAACGCTTGGATTAACAAACAGTATCATTCATATTCAATTCACAAATAATAACAGATAAAATAATTATAAACAACCACACATAAATACATCTCAAGTAGTTAACAACATTTAGTGATTCAGCCTTTATTAGAGTATATAGTTTTAGTTAGAACACCCCTAAATATAGCTAGATAATAACTATATACCTATATATACATACAACTAACCTGTTCAAGAAGTCCCTAAGCTGGCGCCCAGGCTAGCCTAGACTCTATACTCACCTAGTCCCTCTAAACTACTAAAGCGAGGGAAAGTACGTTCTAGGTCTTCAAAACTCAAGTCAGGTGGATCGTCATCAAAAGGTGGAAGGTCGTCTACTAATCCTCTGCACGATCTTATGTCATCAAAGAGCGTCTCTCAAGTACTTCATCGAGTGGCCACATAACAGCAACATCGTACGGAGGACTTAGGCTAAAGTTTGTAGATAAGCAAGGTGCAGACGTTGGCTGGCCTCACAGTAAATACATATAAACAGGTAACGGAGTTCACTCTAGACTCAGAAGACTACCTAGAGCGGAATCCTCTTTGCAAAACAGTCATCAGCAAACTACGGAAGGGTACTCATGCTTCCATCTGAAGGGGGAAGGGAGAGAGAAGTGGTAAGAACTGGGGAGTTCTTAGTAGGGTCGGAGTTATTAGTTACGTTCATTTACTTGGGGTCGATTAGCAGACAAATAACATAATATAGTGAAGCAGTAAACAGAAGATAAAGATAGAAAGAGAAAGTAGAGACAATAGAAAGTAGAACACAAACAAAAGAATACAATAAAACACAAAAATAGCATGCAAGCAGACAAACATAAAGAAATAGACCACACACAGAAAGGAATGCAACAGAGAATGATGCGCAGACAAGAATGATGCATGTCTAGCACTAGTGCAGGTAATGAGCTCATCTGTCGGTTACTAACCCACTCCCGACGTTATCCAGCAACCTCTGTCTGGATAAGGCTTTCCTATTGGCTATACCCCTATGTACAGGAAATAACCCCTCTGCCACCACAGGGTCCACTGCACGCAGGAAATAACACATCTGCCACTGCAGGGATGTAAGCCGACACACCTTCTATATACAGAAAATAACCCCTCTGCCACTACAGAAATGGAACAGGTGGTCACGGTACTTCTGTAGCAGGAAATAACCCATCTGCCTTACAGAAATAAAATATGGATCTATACCGCAGCAAAGCGTTCTCAGTGATCACACCATTATCTATCTGACTGCCTCTCTGCAGCAGATGATCATACAAGTATATCTGGAGTTGCCTTAATGCAACAAATGAATAAAAATATCTCTTGGGCCTACAGAAATAGCACTCCCGTAAGTGAACTTCGGCATACAGGGATAGTCTAAACACAACACAACAACTTTTTGTAGGTGAACTTCGGCCTACAAAAATAACACCTCTGTAAGTGAACTTCGGCTTACAGAAATAGCGCCCCTGTAAGTGAACTTCGGCTTACAGGTATCACAAATCTCTGTAGGTGAACTTCGGCCTACAGGAGCAACACCCTGAGATACACAATTGATATTCACTGCAGGTGAACTTCGGCCTACAGGAATAACAACACACTGTAGGTGAACTTGGGCCTACAGGACCTCTAGGGCCATGGAAAAGCAGCAGATGAACATCCAACCGAACATCATGCTACAAGGCTTAACTTTTTATTCTTATACTCTTCTCTTTATATCTCTTTACTCTGTTCTGGTTTCTCTTTTCTCTGTATCTCTTTACTCTGTTTTAATTACTCTGTTATCTGTATCCCTTTTCTCTTCTCTGATTACTCTTTTCATCTGTATCTATATTATTCTTTTTCTCTTTATCTCTTTACTTTACTCTGGTTACTCTGTTCTCTGTGTTACTTTATTCTGCTTTGATTTCTCTGCTTAACTTGTATATTTAAAGCTTATGTAAATTTCGGTAAGAATAGTTAGTCTGTCCCAAGTATAGGTTCATTAAGTCTATACTGAAACAATTTAAATTTTCATATAATGCCTAACCCTAGTCGCGACTCAAGTACTAACTAAGTTGCCCTAGTTCGTTCACTAGTCTCTCTCTGTTTTTCTGTCATTAAAACTTTACAGACTTTTCTTTAGTTTTTATCTTTTCTTTAACTTTATATCTTTCCTTTATCTTTGCCTCACTAATAAGTTTTTACCACTCCCTAAGTGTTTTATGAAGGTAATTATGAGATTCTGCGCTTAAAGTTGTCTTTCTAAAGCTTTTACAGAAAACTGCCTTTTCTGTATTATTTTATTATTTTTATTAAAATATTATTTTTAATTAAATATTATTATTTAATATTTTATTATTATTTATTATTTTATCATTAAATTTTCGAAAATTAACTTACTTTTACTTTTAACCTTTAAAATTCACTTTTTACCACCCGTAATTTTTAATATTTCTACTTTTACCATCCTAACTTCCAGAAATTACCATATAACCCTTCAAACACCAAATTAATTACTTCCTTGCCCTTTTATGAATAAAAAAGGTGTTCTTCATTGTTCTTCATCACACTCAAAGTGTTCTTCATGTTCTTCATAAATTCTTCAGATTCCTTCTCTGTTTTTACCCGTTTTTCAATCTTTTCAGCAACCGATTTTTACTATAATTCATAATAAATTAGTAGCCACTAAAACCCCATCTTTTCTACATGATTTCAACACAAATTGAACCTCAATTTAAGCTTAGGGTTTCGTTTTTCCAGCTTTCCAAGAACATGAACTTTAAAGCTTGAATTTCATCAAATTTTATCAAAATTTCACCAAATTTTCATCAAGAATCAGTCATATATGCAACCAATTTTTAGCACAGCCAATTTATACAACATTCACGCAACTCAAACACAAATAATCAAGATTAATTTCGTGACACCCTACCTGGTTTTTCCGCTCCTAATTCAATTAAACTTTCAGGTGGTCCTTAAGCACTTTTTCCTCCTAAATCACATCAAGAACAACTTTAAATCCAAAAACCCTCGACTGACCAAATTGATGGATATTTTTGTGGAAAAATGAATTCCAAAACACACAAAACTAACCGGCAAGTTCACCGGGTCGCATCAAGTAATAAAACTCACGAGAGTGAGGTCGATCCCACAGGGATTGAAGGATCAAGCAACTTTAGTGGGTGATTAGTTTAGTCAAGCTAACATTGAAGTGAATTGTGTGAAATTGTAGCCAACAGAAAGTAAATGACAATGAATTTAAAGTTGCAGAATGTAAATTGGCAAGTAACTTAAAGAACACGAAAGTAAAATAGCTGAAACTTAAATTGCAAGAAAAATAAATTGCATGAAAAGTAAAGGGGCTAGGGTGCTGGAAATTAAATAGAGCAATATATCAGAATTCAAAACTCTTGCAGCAAGCTTAAATTGCAGGAAAGTAAATTGGGAGCAATGTAAACAGAGAAGCAAAATTGCAGTGAATTAGAACTTAGAGCAATTGCAGAGGAATTTAAAATTGTGCAGAAAATGTAAATAAGATTTGCAGCAGGCTTAATGTAAATTGAATTGAGGAACCGAACAGAAAATGAAATGCAGCTCAATTACAAAATCTAAATGAGAGGTTGAAGATCTCAGGAAATCAATGAGACTAGAAAACAAGTCTAGATCTCAATTCCTTCCTTGATCCGCTAGCAAAGAAGATGCAGGAAAATTAAAGATGAAAGCGATGAAACGAACTTTGATTCAAATCACAATTCACTTGAAAGTTTGCAGAAGAAGAAAACAGAGAGAATTCTCAAGGTGAGATTGAAACAAAATTTCTTCAATTCTCAACCCAAGATTTAAAACAAAAAGAAAAATTAAAGAGAGAGAGTTCTGTATTCCTAATGCTCCCTAGTGGAGCTCGCCTCCCTATAAAATGAAACAGATACCTATTTATAGGCATTTTTACAAAATGAAAATGAAATTCAAAACAAATTACCATTAAAATGAAATTTCTATTCTAACTATCTCTTGTGCCTTTGAGTGGTGTCAATTGGGCCCTTGCTCTTGATGAAATTGGGTTGACAAAAGCCTCTGTTGATTGCTCTTGGAGTTGGAGAGAAACCCATTGTGAACCGGGCCATGAATCATAAAAGTTTGAGTAAAAGTTTGAGTAAAAGTTTGAGGCAAACTTTTACTCAAACTTTTTATACCAGCTGCCCTTATTTGCTACTACCAACGTTTGGGCTAAAGTTTGAGGTCAAACTTTTAGCCAAACGTTGGGCCTTCTTGCATGCATGTTGGGGTACTACTTTGTCTGCTTGTCAACGTTGCAAATTTCATGCCCACTATAGACTATTATATATGGTTAGAAAGCTCTGAATGTCAGCTTTCTAACCCAATTGTAATCACCTCAATTGGACACCTACAACTCAAGTTATGCTCATTTGAAGAGGACAAGGTTGCTGGCCTTGGTGTGCAGCGTTTGAGGTAAAGTTTGCCTCAAACGTGGTCGAAAACGCCAGTTCTGGAGGCTCAAACATATTTTCCACCCCATACTATTATACATTGTTGGAAAGTCCTGAATGTATACTTTCCAATGCCGTTGGAAGCGCATCATTTGGAGCTCTACAGCTCGAGTTATACTCCGTCGAAGGTGCAGAGGTCAGTTGGCCTCACTGCAGGTTGCCACCATGTTCATTTATGCTCATTGCGGGGCAGTTTTCTCCCTCAATTTTAGTGTCCACCATGCAGTGCCATATATGCTTGGAAAGCTCTCGATTCCTACTTTCCATTGCTTTTTGAATCACCTCATTTGGAGCTCTGTATACCCTTTGTATGCCTTGTGGCGCCAACGTTTGCCAAAACGCTTGAGGCAAACGTTGGCGCAAGCTTTTTCTCCCCTGGGTGTGTTGGTGTGGCGCCAATGTTTGCCAAAAAGTTTGAGGCAAACGTTGGCGCAAGCTTTTTTCCCAAAAGTTTGAGCTAAAGTTTGAGGCAAACTTTTGCTCAAGCTTTTTGTTCCCTGGGGTGTTTTCACTTATTCCGAAAGTTTGAGCTAAAGTTTGAGGCAAACTTTTGCTCAAACTTTTTGTTCTCTCTTACTCCTAGCCATTCCTTCTTTCTTCAACCTTCTTCAAAACTCTTTTCACCTATCATCAATCAACCAAACACATCAAAGCTTTGCTCAAAATCATGAGTTTGTTATTCTTTCATAATATATGACAATTATAGCATAAAATCTCATGAAATTGCATTAATTCATCCATGGTTGATTGAATCAAAGGAAACATGAAAATCTACCCAATTGGGTTGCTTATGGCTCAAGAAAGTGCATAAAACATATTGAAAACAAATGAAAAAGCATAGAAAAACATGACATGTTGGCATGTCATCACAAATCTCACTCACAAATCGAGCGTGCCTCAGAAAAGGTTCTATCTTAAAGATGACATAATGAAAATGAGGATAGAGATACTTGATGATATATCAGAGGTTCTCCCCTTACTGATCTTCCAGAGGATTTCATGCCTTCGGAAAAGATCTCGCATACTCAAAAATCAGGGTTGTTACACTCTACCCTCCTAAAAGACAATTTTGCCCTCAAAATTTCAGCCAGGTGCAAAATCCATCTTCAAACAATCTATTTTCTTCAAGCCATCCTGACGAAGAGATAGGTCCGTTCCTTACATCATCCAAATCTAACATAGTCATTGCCATGTATATCATAACAGCTATTAGGATAGCTGGTCTCACATCGATTCGTCGTTCGGATCTCGATTAAACCATGCCTATTCACAGTCATTGAGGTCTTATCTGCACCAAACAATTAACATTAAGGTGATCAGTCTTAATATCTCAAGTTAAGTACGAATATTCCCAAAATGAGCACTCATAGACATTCATGCCAAATGTATCTTAAAGATACCCTAACGGCATGAGACACACAAGCAGAGTATGCAATGAAGCATAGTCAGTCCACTCCCCAGGCTCTACTGGGAACGAACTGCTCTGATACCAAATTGTAACGACCCAATTTCTGGTACGTCATGATCATACTAGAAACTGAGCGCTACCAACTTGTCTTCCTAATTATTATCTATAATTTATCATATGAGCCTGATTCGTTGTTAAAAACGTAGTTAATTTGTGAGGTACTTTTTTTTTAAATGCTTGGATTAACAAACAGTATCATTCATATTCAATTCACAAATAATAACAGATAAAACAATTATAAACAACCATACATAAATACATCTCAAGTAGTTAACAACATTCAGTGATTCAGCCTTTATTAGAGTATATAGTTTTAGTTAGAACACCCCTAGATATAGCTAGATAATAACTATATATATATATATATACATACAACATCCCAAGCCCTGACCTGTTCAAGAAGTCCCTAAGCTGGCGCCCAAGCTAGCCTAGACTCTATACTCACCTAGTCCCTCTAAACTACTAAAGCGAGGAAAAGTACGTTCTAGGTCTTCAAAACTCAAGTCAGGTGGATCGTCATCAAAAGGTGGAAGGTCGTCTACTAATCCTCTGCACGATCTTATGTCATCAAAGAGTGTCTCTCAAGTACTTCATCGAGTGGCCACATAACAGCAACATCGTACGGTGGACTTAGGCTAAAGTTTATAGATAAGCAGGGTGCAGACGTTGGCTGGCCTCACAGTAAATACATATAAACAGGTAACGGAGTTCACTCTAGACTCAGAAGACTACCTAGAGCGGAATCCTCTTTGCAGAACAGCCATCAGCAAACTATGGAAGGGTACTCATGCTTCCATCTGAAGGGGGAAGGGAGAGAGAAGGGGTAAGAACTGGGGATTTCTTAGTAGGGTCGGGGTTATTAGTTACGTTCATTTACTTGGGGTCGATTAGCAAACAAATAACAAAATATAGCGGAGCAGTAAACAGAAGATAAAGATAGAAAGAGAAAGTAGAGACAATAGAAAGTAAAACACAAACAAAAGAATACAATAAAACACAAAAATAGCATACAAGCAGACAAATATAAAGAAATAGACCACACACAGAAAGGAATGCAACAGAGAATGATGCGCAGACAAGAATGATGCATGTCTAGCCCTAGTGCAGGTAATAAGCTCATCTGTCGATTACTAACCCGCTCCCGACGTTATCCAGCAACCTCTGTCTGGATAAGGCTTTCCTATTGGCTATACCCTTGTGTACAGGAAATAACCCCTCTGCCACCATAGGATCCTTGCACGCAGGAAATAACATATCTGCCACTGCAGGGATGTAAGCCGACACACCTTCTGTATACAGGAAATAACCCCTCTACCACTACAGAAATGGAACAGGTGGTCACGGTACTTCTGTAGCAGGAAATAACCCATCTGCCTTACAGAAATAAAATATGGATCTGTACCGCAGGAAAGTGTTCTCAGCGATCACACCATTATCTATCTGACTGCCTCTCTGCAGCAGATGATCATACAAGTATATCTGGAGTTGCCTTAACGCAACAAATGAATAAACACATCTCTTGGGCCTACAGAAATAGCACTCCCATAAGTGAACTTCGGCTTACAGGGATAGTCTAAACAAAACACAACAACTCTTTGTAGGTGAACTTCGGCCTACAGAAATAACACCTCTGTAAGTGAACTTCGGCTTACAGAAATAGCGCCCCTGTAAGTGAACTTTGGCTTACAGGTATCACAACTCTCTGTAGGTGAACTTCGACCTACATGAGCAACACCCTGAGATACACAATTGATATTCACTGCAGGTGAACTTCGGCCTACAGGAATAACAACACACTGTAGGTGAACTTGGGCCTACAGGACCTCTAGGGCCATGGAAAGCAGCAGATGAACATCCAACCGAACATCATGCTACAAGGCTTAACTTTTTATTCTTATACTCTTCTCTTTATATCTCTTTACTCTGTTCTGGTTTCTCTTTTCTCTGTATCTCTTTACTCTATTTTAATTATTCTGTTATCTGTATCCCTTTTCTCTTCTCTGATTACTCTTTTCATCTGTATCTATATTATTCTTTTTCTCTTTATTTCTTTACTTTACTCTGGTTACTCTGTTCTCTGTGTTACTTTATTCTGCTCTGATTTCTCTGCTTAACTTGTGTATTTAAAGCTTATGTAAATTTCGGTATGAATAGTTAGTCTGTCCCAAGTATAGGTTCATTAAGTCTATACTGAAACAATTTAACTTTTCATAAAATACCTAACCCTAGTCGCGACTCAAGTACTAACTAAGTTGCCCTAGTTCGTTCACTAGTCTCTGTCTGTTTTTCTGTCATTAAAACTTTACAGACTTTTCTTTAGTTTTATTTTTTCTTTAACTTTATATCTTTCCTTTATCTTTGCCTCACTAATAAGTTTTTACCACTCCCTAAGTGTTTTATGAAGGTAATTATGAGATTCTGCGCTTAAAGTTGTCTTTCTAAAGCTTTTACAGAAAACTGCCTTTTTCGCATTATTTTATTATTTTTATTAAAATATTATTTTTAATTAAATATTATTATTTAATATTTTATTATTATTTATTATTTTATCATTAAATTTTCGAAAATTAACTTACTTTTACTTTTAACCTTTAAAATTCACTTTTTACCACCCGTAACTTTTAATATTTCTACTTTTACCATCCTAATTTCCAAAAATTACCATATAACCCATCAAACACCAAATTAATTACTTCCTTGCCCTTTTATGAATCAAAAAGGTGTTCTTCATTGTTCTTCATCACACTCAAAGTGTTCTTCATCTTCTTCATAAATTCTTCAGATTCCTTCTCTATTTTTACCCGTTTTTCCGTCTTTTCAGCAACCGATTTTTACTATAATTCATAATAAATTAGCAGCCACTAAAACCCCATCTTTTCTACATGATTTTAACACAAATTGAACCTCAATTTAAGCTTAGGGTTTCGTTTTTCTAGCTGCCCAAGAACATGAACTTTAAAACTTGAATTTCATCAAATTTCATCAAAATTTCACCAAATTTTCACCAAGAATCAGTCATATATGCAACCAATTTTTAGCACAGCCAATTTATACAACATTCACGCAACTCAAACACAAATAATCAAGATTAATTTCGTGACACCCTACCTGGTTTTGCCGCTCCTAATTCAATTAAACTTTCAGGTGGTCCTTAAGCACTTTTTCCTCCTAAATCACATCAAGAACAAATTTAAATCCAAAAATCCTCGACTGACCAAATCTCACTCAGTATGTTAGGAAGAGATATATCACCTTAGACTTGCTGGAAATTCACGTTTCTTGGCCCTCAAGTCAAGTTAAGCATGATTCCTAAGGAAGAACATCAAGAAAACACATGTTTTGTATGGTTTTCCTTGAAAACCGAATTGAAATGGGAGGGAGACAGCCATCTCACCTTATTTCCATCCTTGATAAGTTACATGGTTATGTAGAGGAAGAAGAGAGGATCATTTTGGTGAAATCAGAGTTTTGATTTGAGTTTTAGTTCAGAAGAAATCAAGCTTTGAAGATTAAGTGTTCATGAAAGTTTCTCTCTTTTCTCTCTTGTTATTTTCGGCCAAAATGATGAAATGAGACAGCCTCGGAGGTCTTGGGGGTGTAAGGTGAGTTGTGATTGGTTGGCTTGGAGGTGGATTAAAATAATATTAAAATATCTCACGTGTATAACTACTAAAACTAGATGTATCGGAACACTTGCAAAAACATCTCTAAAAATTATTTTCTGAGCTACTAGCATAAATGACACTAGTAACATATTTATTATGAGAATAAAACATGAATATTGAGGCCTTAGCATTGCTAAAGTCATCAGAGAGTGCTGGTGCTAAGCTGCACCAGTAAATTGTGAATTCGGTTAAACCGGTTTTCTGTTTTTAACTAAAACTGATCAGGTAAACTTATAATATCATTCAAGAAGCTTCTAATACTAATATAATGATAATATTATCCTATTATCTCTCTTGTCTCATGAATCGAGTCCGGTTCGTCAAACTGAGACTATTTACGAAAAATAGAATCAAAACTCCTAATCGATACGGTTAAAAAACTGGGTTTTTCGTGACTACGTTATTGAGCGTGCCTCAGAAAAGGTTCTATCTTAAAGATGACATAATGAAAATGAGGATAGAGATACTTGATGATATATCAGAGGTTCTCCCCTTACTGATCTTCCGGAGAATTTCGTGGCTTCGGAAAAGATCTCGCATACTCAAAAATTAGGGTTGTTACACTTTTCACAAATTCCCTTTACTATTATATTAATTGAATTTAATTGTTAATACAAATGTGATGGTTTGTTACAAAGTAATGCTTGGTCTATGCTACTCATGCCCTTTTCCGGCATGCCAATAAACACCTTGCATTCACTTGTCTTCATATGCACTAACTATTTTTCATTAATGATCTTTCACATGTACTCATGAGCGTGTGTTGACATCCTTTTTCGTTCTCTTCATTGCTATATATTTCTTTGAATTTAATTTACTCTCTCTTCCCTTTTTCATGATGGCCACCAAGAAAGGAAAAGAGAAAGCTACTCCCAAACCACCAGCAAGAAGAGGAACTAAAAGAGCACTAGTGGCGGAGCCTTCTTTAACTACAGTCAAGCCCTCAACAAAAAGAATTAACAGGATTCTCAAGGTTGATAAAAAAGAAAAAGCCTTTCCAGCAAAGAACACTGCGCGATTTTCCAATCGCTACTGTGAGCAGATGTTCCCTATCCTGGCAGAAAGGAGCTATAACAACGAATACCTTCTTATCCTCCCGCCCAATATTGGTACCTTTGTTGAGCCACAAATCGAACGAAGACAATGGGGTTTCCTACGGAGACAGCCAAGGCAGGTCAATCTCTCTTGGGTAGTCAAGTTCTACTCTAACTTCTACCTGCCTACTCTGCAGTCTGTCTATGTACGTCAGAAGCAAGTCCCCATTACAAAAGAGGCCATTCGACAAGCTCTAAGTCTTCTCCCTATTCCAGAAGGAATGGACACCTTTCAGAAAGCCGCACTCAAGCGCCAGCAGTACCAATTTGACTGGGAAGCTGTTCTCAGAGTTATCGCACTACCTGGCAGCCGTTGGATCTACGGATACCATCGTACCCGCCCTAAGGGTATATTGGTGGTGCACGAAATTGTGATCATCAATGGCGCCAACAACTTGGTGTGGCACACTTGTAATCTCAACTCTTTTATCACAACTCCGCACAACTAACCAGCAAGTGCACTGGGTCCTCCAAGTAATAAACCTTACGTGAGTAAGGGTCGATCCCACGGAGATTGTCGGCTTGAAGCAAGCTATGGTCATCTTGTAAATCTCAGTTAGGTGGATTCAAATGCTTATGGAGTTTAAGGTGATGAAAATAAACATAAAATAAGGATAGAGATACTTATGTAATTCATTGGTGGATTTCAGATAAGCGTATGAAGATGCTTTGTTCCCCTTGAACCTCTGCTTTCCTATTGCCTTCTTCCAATCATTCATACTCCCTTCCATGGCAAGCTTTATGTTGGGCATCACCGTTGTCAATGGCTACATCCCGTCCTCTCAGTGAAAATGGTCCTGATGCTCTGTCACAGCATCGGCTAATCAGCTGTCGGTTCTCGATCATGTCGGAATAGGATCCATTGATCCTTTTGCGTCTGTCACACGCCCCACAATCGCGAGTTTGAAGCTCGTCACAGTCATCCCTTCCCAGATCCTACTCGGAATACCACAGACAAGGTTTAGACTTTCCGGATCTCAGGAATGGTTGCCATTAATTCTAGCCTATACCACGAAGGTTCCAATCCTAGATTAGAAACCCAAGAGATACGCATTCAAGCCATTGCTAGTAGAACAGAGGTGTTTTTCAGGCACATGTTCATAGATGAGAATGATGATGAGTGTCACGGATCATCACATTCATCAAGTTGAAGAACAAATGAATATCTTGGAGAAGAAATAGACTTGAGTTGAATAGAAAAACAATAGTACTTTGTATTAATTCATGAAGAACAGCAGAGCTCCACACCTTAATCTATGGTGTGTAGAAACTCCACCATTGAAAATACATAAGAACAAATAGTGTAAGCATGGCTGAATGGCCAGCCTCAAAGGTCTAAGGACTAAACGTCCCAAGATGATAAAAATACAATAGCAAAAGGTCCTATTTATAGGGAACTAGTAGCCTAGGGTTTACAGAAATCAGTAATTAATGCAGAAATCTTCTTCCGGGCCCACTTGGTGTGTGCTTGGGCTGAGCATTGAAGATTTCATATGTAGAGACTTTTCTTGGAGTTAAACACCAGCTTTTGTGCCAATTTTGGAGTTAAACGCCAGAATTCTTGAGCTGATTGGAACGCCTGTTTGGGCCATCAAATCTCGGGCAAAGTATGAACAATTATATATTCCTGGAAAGCCCAGGATGGCTACTTTCCAACGCAATTGTGAGCACTCCAATTGGGCTTCTGTAGCTCCAGAAAATCCACTTTGAGTGCAGGGAGGTCAGAATCCAACAGCATCTGCAGTCCTTTTTCAGCCTCTGAATCAAATTTTTGCTCAGGTCCCTCAATTTCAGCCAGAAAATACTTGAAATCACAAAAAAATACACAAACTCATAATAAAGTCCAGAAGAGTCATTTTTATTTAAAAACTAATAAAAATATAATAAAAACTAATTAAAACATACTAAAAACATACTAAAAACAATGCCACAAAGCGTATAAATTATCCGCTCATCACAACACCAAACTTAATTTGTTGCTTGTCCCCAAGCAACTGAAAATCAAATAGGATAAAAAAGAAGAGAATATACAATGAATTCCAAAAATATCTATGAAGATCAGTATTAATTAGATGAGCGGGGCTTTTAGCTTTTTGCTTCTGATTGTGACTCAGCTTTGCTAGAGTCCCCAATTAGAGGTGTTCAGGGTTCTTAAGCACACTCTTCTTTTTGCTTTGGACCTCAACTTTAACCGCTCAGTCTCAAGTTTTCACTTGACACCTTCAAGCCACAAGCACATGGTTAGGGACAACTTGGTTTAGCCGCTTAGGCCAGGATTTTATTCCTGTGGGCCCTCCTATCCACTGATGCTCAAAGCCTTGGATCCATTTTATCACCCTTGCCTTTTGGTTTAAAGGGGTATTGGCTTTTTCTGTTTGCTTTTCTTCTTTTTTCTCTCTCTTTTTTTTTGCAAGCTTTTCACTGCTTTTTCTTGCTTCAAGAATCAATTTTATGATTTTTCAGATCATCAGATAACGTTTCTCTTTTTCCTTTCATTCTTTCAAGAGCCAACAATTTTGACATTCATAAACAATCAACTTAAAAAATATGCACTGTTCAAGCATTCATTCAGAAAAACAATAGTATTGCCACCACATCAAAATAATTAAACTGTTTTAAAATTTGAAATTCATGCACTTCTTTTTCTTTTTCAATTGAAAACATTTTTCATTTAAGAAAGGTGATGGATTCATTTTAATAGCTTTAAGGCATAGACACTAATGATCATGTAATAAAGACACAAACATAGATAAACATAAAGCATAATTTTTGAAAAAACAGGAAAATAAAGAACAAGGAAGTTAAAAAACGGGTCCACCTTAGTGATGGCGGCTTGTTCTTCCTCTTGAAGATCTTATGGAGTGCTTGAGCTCCTCAATGTCTCTTCCTTGCCTTTGTTGCTCCTCTCTCATGGTTCTTTGATCTTCTCTAATTTCATGGAGGAGGATGGAATGCTCTTGGTACTCCATCCTTAGTTGTCAAATGTTGGAACTTAATTCTCCTAGGGAGGTGTTGATTTGCTCCCAATAGTTTTGTGGAGAAAGATGCATCCCTTGAGGCATCTCAGGGATTTCATGATGAGGAATTTCCTCATGCTCTTGATGAGGTTCTCTTGTTTTCTCCATCCTTTTCTTAGAGATGGGTTTGTCCTCATCAATGAGAATGTCTCCCTCTATGTCAATTCCAACCGAATTGCAAAGGTGACAAATGAGATGAGGGAAGGCTAACCTTGCCAAAGGAGAGGACTTGTCCGCCACCTTGTAGAGTTCTTGGGAGATAACCTCATGAACTTCCACTTCCTTTCCAATCATGATGCTATGTATCACGATAGCCCGGTCTATAGTAGCTTCGGACCGGTTGCTAGTGGGAATAATTGAGCGTTGGATGAATTCCAACCATCCCCTAGCCATGGGCTTGAGGTCATGCCTTCTTAGTTGAACCGGCTTCCCTCTTGAATCTCTCTTCCATTGAGCGCCCTCTTCACATATGTCCATGAGGACTTGGTCCAACCTTTGTTCAAAGTTGACCCTTCTAGTGTAGGGGTGTGCATCTCCTTGCATCATGGGCAAGTTGAATGCCAACCTTACATTTTCCGGACTAAAATCCAAGTATTTCCCTCAGACCATTGTAAGCCAATTCTTGGGGTCTGGGTTCACACTTTGATCATGGTTCTTGGTGATCCATGCATTGGCATAGAACTCTTGAACCATTAAGATTCTGACGTCTTGAATGGGATTGGTGAGAACTTCCCAACTTCTTCTTCGGATCTCATGTCGGATCTCCGGATATTCGCCCTTTTTGAGCTTAAAAGGGACCTCGAGGACCTCGGGGATCACCTTCTTCCTGGCCACAACTTCATAGAAGTGGTCTTGATACACCCTTGAGAGGAATCTCTCCATCTCCCATGACTCGGAGGTGGAAGCTTTTACCTTCCCTTTCCTCTTTCTAGAGGTTTCTCCGGCCTTTGGTGCCATAAATGGTTATGGAAAAACAAAAAGCTTTAGCTTTTACCACACCAAACTTAGAAAAATGTGAATTTAACACAAAATCTATTAAAAACATCCCTAAAAGTAACTAGATCCTACTAAAAACATACTAAAAACAATGTCAAAAAGCGTATAAATTATCTGCTCATCACTCATCCTCGAGCAAAAGAAGAAAGAAGAGAGTAGAAGAAGAAGAAATAGAGGAGATGGAGTGGGCTTTGTGTTTTGGCCAAAGGGGGAGAAGTGGTGTTTAGGTTGTGTGAAAATGAAGGAGTGAAGATGGGTTTATATAGGAGTGAGAGGGGTGTGTATGGTTCGGCCATTATGGGTGGGTTTGGAAGGGAAAGTGGTTTGAATTTGGATGGTGAGGTAAGTGGGGTTTTTTGAAGGATGGATGTGAGTGGTGAAGAGAATGGTAGGATTTGATAGGTGAGGGGTTTTGGGGGAAGAGGTATTGAGGTGATTGGTGAATGGGTGAAGAAGCGAGAGAGTGGTGGGGTAGGTAGGGATCCTGTGGGGCCCACAGATCCTGAGGTGTCAAGGATATCTCATCCCTGCACTAAGTGGCGTGCAAAACGCCCCTTTCTGCCAATCCTGGCATTAAACGCCAGGCTACTGCCCATTTCTGGTGTTTAACGCCAGCTTCTTGCCCATTCCTGGTGTTAAACGCCAGTCTGGTGCCCTTTTCTGGCATTAAACACCCAGAATGGTGCCAGACTGGGCGTTTAACGCCCATTCTGCTACCTTTACTGGCGTTTAAACGCCAGTAACTATCTCCTCCAGGGTGTTCTATTTTTCATTCCATTTTTCACTTTGTTTTTGATTTTTCAATTGTTTTTGTGACTTCACATGATCATCAACCTACAGAAAACATAAAATAACAATAGAAAATAGAAAATTAACATAGATAAGTAAAAATTGGGTTGCCTCCCAACAAGCGCTTCTTTAATGTCAATAGTTTGACAGTGGCTCTCATGGAGCCTCACAGATGTTCAGAGCAATGTTGGAACCTCCCAACACCAAACTTAGAGTTTGAATGTGGGGGTTCAACACCAAACTTAAAGTTTGGTTGTGGCCTCCTAACACCAAACTTAGAGTTTGACTGTGGGGGCTCTGTTTGACTCTGTATTGAGAGAAACTCTTCATGCTTCCTCTCCATGTTGCAGAGGGATATCCTTGAGCTTTAAACACAAGGGAGTCTCCATTCACTTGAATGATCAATTCTCCTCTGTCAACATTAATCACAGATTTTGCTGTGGCTAGGAAGGGTCTGTCAAGGATGATGGATTCATCCATACACTTCCCAGTCTCTAGGACTATAAAATCAGCAAGGATGTAATGGTCTTCAACCTTTACCAAGACATCCTCTACAAGTCCATAAGCCTGTTTCTTTGAATTGTCTGCCATCTCTAGTGAGATTCTTGTAGCTTGTACCTCAATGATCCCTAGCTTCTCCATTACAGAGAGAGGCATAAGGTTTATGCTTGACCCTAGGTCACACAGAGCCTTCTCAAAGGTCATGGTGCCTATGGTACAAGGGATTGAGAACTTTCCAGGGTCCTGTCTCTTTTGAGGTAATCTCTGCCTAGTCAAGTCATCCAGTTTTTTGATGAGCAATGGAGGTTCATTCTCCCAAGTCTCATTACCAAATAACTTGGCATTTAGCTTCATGGTTGCTCCAAGGTACTTAGCAACTTGCTCTTCAGTGACATCTTCATCCTCTTCAGAGGAGGAATACTCATCAGAGCTCATGAATGGCAAAAGTAAATTTAATGGAATCTCTATGGTCTCAGTGTGAGCCTCAGATTCCCATGGTTCCTCTTTAGGGAACTCCATGGAGGTCAGTGGGCGTCCATTGAGATCTTCCTCAGTGGGAATCACTGCCTCTTCCTCCTCTCCATGTTTGGCCATGTGAGATGTGGTTATGGCCTTGCACTCTCTTTTTGGATTCTCTTCTGTATTGCTGGGGAGAGTGCTAGGAGGGAGTTCAGTAATTTTCTTACTCAGCTGACCCAATTGTGCCTCCAAATTTCTAATGGAGGACCTTATTTCAGTCATGAAACTTTGAGTGGTTTTGATTAGATCAGAGACAATGGTTGCTAAGTCAAAGTGGCTCTGCTTAGAATTCTCTGTTTGTTGCTGAGAAGATGATGGAAAAGGCTTGCTATTGCTAAACCTGTTTCTTGCACTATTATTGTTGTTGAAACTTTGTTGAGGTCTCTGTTGATCCTTCCATAAGAGATTTGGATGATTTCTCCATGAAGGATTATAGGTGTTTCCACAGGATTCTCCCATGTAATTCACCTCTTCCATTGCTGGGTTCTCAGGATCATAAGCTTCTTCTTCAGAGGAAGCTTCCTTAGTACTGCCTATTGCTGCTTGCATTTCAGACAGACTCTGAGAAATCATATTGACTTGTTGGGTCAATATTTTATTCTGAGCCAATATTGCATTCAGAGTATCAATCTCAAGAACTCCTTTCTTCTGAGCTATCCCATTATTCACAGGATTCCTTTCAGAAGTGTACATGAATTGGTTATTTGCAACCATTTCAATGAGTTCTTGAGCTTCTGTAGGCATCTTCTTTAGATGAAGAGATCCTCCAGCAGAGCTATCCAATGACATCTTGGATAGTTCAGACAGACCATTATAGAAGATTCCTATGATGCTCCATTTTGAAAGCATGTCAGAAGGGCACCTTCTGATCAATTGCATGTATCTCTCCCAAGCTTCATAGAGGGACTCACCATCCTTCTGTCTAAAGGTTTGGAGTTCCACTCTAAGCTTACTCAATTTTTGAGGTGGAAAAAACTTTGCCAATAAGGCATTGACTAGCTTTTCCCAAGAGTTCAGGCTTTCTTTAGGTTGTGAATCCAACCATGTCCTAGCTCTGTCTCTTACAGTAAAAGGAAAGAGCATAAGTCTATAGACTTCATGGTTAACCCCATTGGTCTTGACAGTGTCACAGATTTGCAAGAACTCAACTAAGAATTGATGAGGATCTTCCAATGGAAGTCCATGAAACTTGCAATTCTGTTGCATTAGAGAAACTAATTGAGGCTTAAGCTCAAAGTTGTTTGCTCTAATGGCAGGGATTAAGATGCTTCTCCCATAGAAATCAGGAGTAGGTGCAGTAAAGTCACCAAGCACCTTCCTTGCATTGTTGGCATTGTTGTTTTTGGCTGCCATGGTTTCTTCTTCTTTGAAGAGCTCTGTTAAGCCCTCTAAAGAGAATTGTTGTTTAGCTTCTCTTAGCTTTCTCTTCAAGGTCCTTTCAGGTTCAGGATCAGCTTAAACAAGTATGCCTTTATCTTTATTCCTGCTCATATGAAAGAGAAGAGAACAAGAAAGTAGGGAATCCTCTATGTCACAGTATAGAGATTCCTTGAGGTCTCAGAGGAAAAGAAGAATAGAAGGAGGAGGTAGAGAAGAGGGAATTCGAACTTATCAAGAGGGACAGAGTTCGAATTTTACCTTGATGAGGAGTTTTAGTCCCTTAAATAGAAGGATGTGAGAAGCGGGGAAGAATTTTCGAAAATAATTTAAAAAATTTTGAAATAATTAAAAAGAAATTTGAAAATTTGATTGAGATTTTCGAAAACTAAGATTGGGAAAGAAATAAAGTGATTTTTGAAAAAGATTTTGAAATTAGAAAAAGATATGATTGAAAAAATTAATTTTGAAAAAGATGTGATTGAAAAGATATGCTTGAAAAGATATGATTGAAAATCAATTTAGAAAAAGAAAGTTTTTAAAATTAAAGTTGATTACTTGACTAACAAGAAATTAAAAGATATGATTCTAAAATTTAAAGTTTGATCCTTTCTTAATAGGCAAGTAACAACTTGAAAATTTTTGAAGTAAATCTTGAATTGAAGTAAGGATTTTTGAAAATAGTAAAAATAAATATAAAATGGAAAGAAATTGATTTTGAAAGAGATATGATTGAAAAGATATGATTTGAAAAAGATTTGATTTTGAAAAATTATGAAAACTTGAAAAAATGTGAATTAAAAACAAAATCTTCCCTCTAGTGTCATCCTGGCGTTAAACGCCCAGCCAGGTACCCTGGCTGGTGTTTAAACGCCAGTTTTCCTTCTTCACTGGGCATTTTGAACGCCCAGCTTTTTCTGTTTGATTCCTCTGCTGAATGTTCTGAATCTTCAAATAAAGTTTGTATACTAAGGACTATACTAAGATCAAATAAACAATGCATGCAAGACACCAAACTTAAAAGTTTGTATACTAAGGACTATAACAATGTAAAAATGCATGTAAGAAAAAACAAAACACACAAAACAAGAGAATTTAAAGATCAGAGCAATGAAATCTTCAAGAACAACTTAAAGATTAATGAAGAACATAATGCATATATTCGAAAAATGCAAGAAGAATAAAAACATGCAATTGACACCAAACTTAAAAATTGATACTAGACTCAAACAAAAAACATAAAATATTTTTGGTTTTTATGGTTTTTTTTTTGTATTTTTTTTCGAAAATTATATAGAAAAGAAAATAAAGAGAATCAAAACTTTTAATAAGAATTCCAGGAATCATGCAATGTTAGTCTAAAGCTTTAGTCTAAAAAGATTAGACATGTTTGGCCAAGCTTCAGCTGGACATTACATTCAATAGCTAAATTGATGAGAATCAATCAGCTTTTGTGATGATAAGAACATCACCTTGAAACTCTAGAATTCATTCTTAAAAATTCTAAAATGTACCTAATTTAAGCAACAAGATGAACCGTCAGTTGTCAAAACTCGAACAACCCCCGGCAACGGCACCAAAAACTTGGTGCACGAAATTGTGAACATCAATGGCGCCAACAACTTGGTGTGGCACAATTGTAATCTCAACTCTTTTATCACAACTCCGCACAACTAACCAGCAAGTGCACTGGGTCATCCAAGTAATAAACCTTACGTGAGTAAGGGTCGATCCCACGGAGATTGTCGGCTTGAAGCAAGCTATGGTCATCTTGTAAATCTCAGTCAGGCGGATTCAAATGCTTATGGAGTTTAAGGTGATGAAAATAAACATAAAATAAGGATAGAGATACTTATGTAATTCATTGGTGGATTTCAGATAAGCGTATGAAGATGCTTTGTTCCCCTTGAACCTCTGCTTTCCTATTGCCTTCTTCCAATCATTCATACTCCCTTCCATGGTAAGCTCTATGTTGGGCATCACCATTGTCAATGGCTACATCCCGTCCTCTCAGTGAAAATGGTCCTGATGCTCTGTCACAGCATCGGCTAATCAGCTGTCGGTTCTCGATCATGTCGGAATAGGATCCATTGATCCTTTTGCGTCTGTCACACGCCCCACAATCACGAGTTTGAAGCTCGTCACAGTCATCCCTTCCCAGATCCTACTCGGAATACCACAGACAATGTTTAGACTTTCTGGATCTCAGGAATGGCTGCCATTAATTCTAGCCTATACCACGAAGGTTCCAATCCTAGATTAGAAACCCAAGAGATACGCATTCAAGCCATTGCTAGTAGAACAAAGGTGTTTGTCAGGCACATGTTCATAGGTGAGAATGATGATGAGTGTCATGGATCATCACATTCATCAAGTTGAAGAACGAATGAATATCTTGGAGAAGAAATAGACTTGAGTTGAATAGAAAAATAATAGTGCTTTGTATTAATTCATGAAGAACAGCAGAGCTCCACACCTTAATCTATGGTGTGTAGAAACTCCACCGTTGAAAATACATAAGAACAAATAGTGTAAGCATGGCCGAATGGCCAGCCTCAAAGGTCTAAGGACTAAACGTCCCAAGATGATGAAAATACAATAGCAAAAGGTCCTATTTATAGAGAACTAGTAGCCTAGGGTTTACAGAAATCAGTAATTAATGCAGAAATCTTCTTCCGGGCCCACTTGGTGTGTGCCTGGGCTGAGCATTGAAGCGTTCATGTGTAGAGACTTTTCTTGGAGTTAAACGCCAGCTTTTGTGCCAGTTTGGGCGTTTAACTCTAGCTTTTGTGCCAGTTTTGGAGTTAAACGCCAGAATTCTTGAGCTGACTTGGAACGCCTGTTTGGGCCATCAAATCTCGGGCAAAGTATGGACTAATATATATTGCTGGAAAGCCCAGAATGTTGACTTTCCAACGCAATTAAGAGCGCGCCAATTGGGCGTCTGTAGCTCCAGAAAATCCACTTTGAGTGCAGGGAGGTCAGAATCCAACAGCATCTGCAGTCCTTTTTCAGCCTCTGAATTAGAGTTTTGCTCAGGTCCCTCAATTTCAGCCAGAAAATACCTGAAATCACAGAAAAATACACAAACTCATAGTAAAGTCCAGAAGAGTGATTTTTATTTAAAAACTAATAAAAATATAATAAAAACTAATTAAAATATACTAAAAACATACTAAAAACAATGCCACAAAGCGTATAAATTATCCGCTCATCAATTGGCTTCAGCACTTACCTTGGAGGCTCGTGTATGGGCACAGATCATGTCCCATTATGTCTTTCCGAGCACTTACGAGTCCTCCTTCATAGCGGACATGGCCGTTCTATTATGGTGCATCCTTACAGACCAGCCTCTGAATCTACCAAGACATATCCGGAATGCCATGGGACACGTACAAATTGCGGGCAACTTACCTTTTCCCGCCTTGGTCTCAGATCTTGTCTCAGCAGCCGGAGTTTCCTACAGAGCTGGAGACACCAAAGCCATGCTTCCACGGGATGCTCAGTATGTCCCCAATGGGAAGTACCTCAGACTTCCAGGAGCCACTACAAGCCTTCCTACTGCTCCAGTTGAAGATATTCCTTTTTCAACATCACAAGCACCTACAACTGATGAACTGCTCCAGCAGATAATCAATAAATTGGATCGGCAAGAACAGAAAGCGAGGTTAAGAGAGCGCCGTAACGAGCGCCGATTCAAACACCTCAAGGAGCTACTTAAGGGAAAATTCAAGGACTCAGACACCCCGGACTCCACTTCCTTTACCAGCATAGGGAGCCATGATGGTCCCAACTATGGAGATACTACTACCAGCCCACCCCTGTTCCTGACAGATGGTACCGAGGACGGTGCAACGCCTTAAGTGTGGGGAGGTTGGTCAGTACCTGACTTCCGGTGGTAATTTCTCTTCCCTAGCACCAATAAATTAGGACAAATTGCATAGTAATAGGTTAGTTGCATGCATGCTCTACTTGATTGAAAAGACAATAAGTTTCTTCTAAGACTCTATCTTTGGAACAAATTTCACTAATTTTTAAAATTTTTATGATAAATTTGCTTGAAGTTGTATTTGGAACATGATGTTTGAGCTAAAGAACACACAACCTGTGAAGATTTGAGCCTTTATGCATGGTTACACTATTTAACCATAATTAATTTATTTTTGTGTCTTTACTTCTCTATGATTGTAATCTATATTTTGTTTTATCTTATATGTCCAATATTTATTATATTTGTATGCTTGCATATGATTGAGGCCATTATTTGTTTAGCTTACTTATCCAAATTAAGCCAACCCTTTTAATTTACCTTTGTTAACCACTTTGAGCCTTTAAATCCCATTTGTTCTATATTTCACCACATTACTAGCCTTAAGCAAAAAAACAATTGTATATCCCAAATTGAATCTTTGGTTAGCTTAAGATAGAATTGTGTGTGCTAGTTAAGTATGGGAAATTGTGGGAACAAACGTTATTAAGGGAATGTGTCATGATAATTTAATGGGAATTTGGATACCTACTCATGTGAAACTATAAGAATAAAAAATCTATGTGCATTGATAAGCTATATTTATTTTTATGTTTCTATTAAAAAAATAAATAAATAAATAAATAAAAAACCAATCAACAAATAAGGGGACAAAATTACCCCAATGCTGAATTAAGAATTCAAAAATCAATGCACATATGATAAAATCAAAATAAAAAGTTGATACATGAGTATGGAACGTAAAAGGGAATTCTGGGTTGCTAAGTGTGAATTCTAAGTTATATAGAGTATATATAGGTTATATTAAAGCTTAGGTTAATTAAAGATTCAATTTATAAGCTTACTAGCCATATATGAATCCTTACCCTTACCTTGGCCCCATTACAACCTTGAAAAGACCTCATGATGCTTGCATTGGTATTGTAAATGTTGTTGATTGGTTAGGAGAAGAACAAAAATTAGAAAGCATGATTAGAGAAGGATAGAGTGATTACCCTATACACTACAGAGACTAGAGTGTACATACACCATCAGTGAGGGTTCCATGCTTGAATTTCTATGTTCCCTGCTTTCATGAGCTATCCTCTTGCATTTTTATCTGCTCTTACTTTATAAGATTGAATTAGTAGAATTTGAATTATAATTGTGTTGAAGAACTTACTTACTTTTGATCAAGTGGACAAGAATCATATAGTTGCATTCATATATATATAGGTTGCATTGCATTTCATAGGTTTTACATGTTCTTACTCATTTCATTTATCTCCTTCAATTAAGCATGAGGACATGCTAATGTTTAAGTGTGGGGAGGTTGATAAACCACTATTTCATGGTTTATATTGTGTTTAATTGTGTGGTTTTATCATGATCTTTGCCCACTTATTCATTAAATAAGCATGCATTTATATTTCCATCCTAAAGATGTTTTATGGTTGAAAACTTGCTTCCTAGAGACTTTTAATTATGTATTTTATTTATCCCTTATTCCATTCGATGCCGTGATCTGTGTGTTAAGTTTTTCAGGCTTGATAGGGCATGAATGAGTTGGAGATTGGAAGGGAAGCTGCAAAAATGGAAGGAACACAAGAAATTGAGGAGATGACCAGCGAGAAGCGACGCGGCCGCGTGGATGACGCGACCGCGCGGAAGAGAGCAATTTGAAGCAATGCGGCCGCATGGATGACGCGACCGCGCGGATGGAACAGCACGAGTGACGCGGCCGCATAGACGACTCGTCCGCGTGGCAAGGAAGAAACGCGAATGACGCGTCCGCATGAGCGACGCGATCGCGTGACGTGCGCGACCTGCATAATTTGCAGATTCGCTGGGGGTGATTTCGGGCCCTATTTTGACCCAGTTTTCGGCCCGGAACAGCAGAGTAGAGCCAGAGAACATACAGAAACCAAAGACAACATTCATTCTACACAGTTTTAGTTTTAGATCTAGTTTTACTCCTCCTCTAGGTTTTCTCTCTACACATTCATAGTTCTTAGGATTTTAGTTTCTCTAGCTTTTTGCATTGGGATATTGAGAAGAGTTATTACCTCATCAAGACTTCGTCATTCTAGTTCGTTTTCTTTACTTGGCTTTCTCTTCCATGTTCCTTGCTTTGTTTAATTTTACCATTGGAATATTTTTAGGATTATTTAATACAAGGATCACTTTTATTTTTAATTGATTATTTTTAATATTTGTTTACAATGTATTTCTTTAATTCCTTTTCATATGCTACAAATTTTACCTTTACAATGAGTGAGTAGTTCCCTAACTTGATGGGGAGTTGATTGAAAGGAACCCTTGAGTTGTAAGGTTCAAGAGAAAGATTGTAATTGGGTTATTGTTGGATTGCTCTCTAATTCCTGACACCAATCCCCCCCAGAGTGGATTGGGACTTGTGAATAGAATAGCATTCTAACTGGTTTTACCTTCCTTTACTTAGTATAGGATAACTAAACAAAACAACTCTCAATTGTCAATTAATCTTAAGAATGTTCCATCAAGAATAGGGCTTCCATGTAATCAACTCCCAGTCAAGGCTTTTATTTACATTATTCAATTTCATCAATTTAATTTCCTGTTTACTCAACTCAAACCTTTTCAAAAACATCTGATTAATAAAATAGCGCTCTTTCCTACAACTCGTTGGGAGATGACCTGGGATTCATACTCCCAGTATTTTAAATTTAAATTTTCTGAGACACCTTTCTAAATTGAGCGGTGGATTTCTAGTGAGTTAAGAACTATACTTGCAACGCATATATTCTAATAATTTTTAATTCACCAATTTCTACCCGCATCAGCTGGCCATTGGCCATGTCTAGTGTTTTGGACCGAAGCTTTTACTGAAAGCTTGGCTGGCTAGTAAGCCATGTCTAATTCCTGGACCGGAGTTTTAGACTAGCATTGCATGATTCCTGGAATTCTCATTAAGAATTTTGAAGTCCTTTTTCTCTTTTTCCATATAATTTTCGAAAAATCACAAAAAAAAAATTTATAAAATAAAAAAAACCAAAAATATTTTGTGTTTCTTGTTTAAGTCAAGTGTCAATATTTAAGTTTGGTGTCAATTGCATGTCTTTATTTTTCTTGTATTTTTTCGAATATATGCATTATGTTCTTTATTGATCTTCAAGTTGTTCTTAATGATTTCAGTGCTCTGATCTTTAATTTCTCTTATTTTGTGTCTTTTGTTGTTTCTTACATGCATTTTCAAATTGTTATAGTTCTTAGTATACAGACTTCTAAGTTTGGTGTCTTGTATGCATTGTTTATTTGATCTTAGTTGCATTTTTTATTGTTTCACATCATTAAAAATTCAAAAAAATTTTAGAATTGTGTCTTTTCAAGTCAATAACACAGAGAATTGAAGATTCAGAACATTCAGTAGAGGAATTACACAGAAAAAGCTGGGCGTTCAAAACGCCCAGTGAAGAAGGAAAACTGGCGTTTAAACGCCAGCCAGGGTACCTTGCTGGGCGTTAAACGCCCAAAAAGATAGCAGTTTGGGCGTTAAACGCCAGAATGGATACCATTCTGGGCGTTTAATGCCAGGAGGACACAAGAGGGAAGATTTTGTTTCTAATTCAAATATTTTTCAAATATTCATAATTTTTCAAAATCAATTTCTTTTCAATTTTTTTTTCTTTATTACTATTTTCGAAAATCCTTGCTACAATTAGTGATTTAATTCAAAATTTTCAAGTTGTTACTTGCCTATTAAGAAAGGATCAAAAGTTTTAATTCTAGAATCATATCTTTTAATTTCTTGTTGGTCAAGTAATCAACTTTATTGTTAAAAACTTTCTTCTTTTAAATTTGATTTTCAATCATATCTTCTCAATTACATCTTTTTCAAAATAATTTTCAATCATATCTTTTTGATTTCTAATTTCAAAATCTTTTTCAAAAATCACTTAATTTCTTTCCCAATCTTAGTTTTCGAAAATCATTTACCAAATTTTCAAAATTTCTCTTAATTATTTCAAAATCTTTTTACTTTATTTTCGAAAATTCTTTCCCTCTCCTCACATCCTTCTATTTATGGACTAACACTCCTCCTCAATGTACAATTCGAACTCTATCCCTCTTGATAAGTTCGAATTCTTTCTTCTCTACCTTTTCCTTCTATTCTTCTTTACCTCTGACACCTCAAAGAATCTCTATACTGTGACATAGAGGATTCCATATTTTCTTCTCCTCTCTTTTCATATGAGCAAGAGCAAGGACAAAGGCATTCTTGTTGAAGCTGATCCTGAACCTGAAAGGACCTTGAAGAGAAAGCTAAGAGAAGCTAAAGTACAACTCTCTATCGAGAACCTAACAAAACTTTTCAAACAAGAAGAAGCCATGGCAGCCGAAAACAACAACAATGCCAACAATGCAAGGAAGGTGCTTGGTGACTTTACTGCACCTACTCCTGACTTCTATGGGAGAAGCATCTCAATCCCTGCCATTGGAGCAAACAAATTTGAGCTTAAGCCTCAATTAGTTTCTCTGATGTAACAGAATTGCAAGTTTCATAGACTACCATTGGAAGATCCTCATCAGTTCTTAGCTAAATTCTTGCAAATCTGTGACACTGTTAAGACCAATAGGTTGATCCCGAGGTCTACAAGCTT